>NC_056736.1:132793898-132929396 GCF_019279795.1 Protopterus annectens
AACTGCCTAAAGAGGGACTCTGCCTCACAAAGTGGGACAGATGTTAACCCTAAAGTCCCACCTTGGCCAATTGAAAAGGTGGCAAACCTATAATAGGTATGTGGTAGCATGACTCGGTCGACGGATGTGGCTCCCAAAACCCAATTACTTGTCTGTATTGAAAAGTCTCAGTTCCCATGTATCAGCCAGATGGGAGCAGATTGTATGAGGAACACACAAATAGTATGATTAATTCACTGGACGGGCCACTAATTCCATACAGTCAAATGCTTGCCGTCTCCTAATGGGCAGCCATTCCAAATACTGTAGTCCGATGTAATAGGCATCACAAGGTAATATTGTGGTCCTCGCTCCCACCCAGGGGTGTGAGTGACAGATGCAAGTACCAATGTTGGTGCATTTGCTAGTGCGGGAGCGAGCGGGTGTAAGCGTGTTTGGCTACCAGTATGCAAGTATTGCAGTGGTAAAGCAATGTAGATGCTAACCCTGTGTAAGAAGCTGTAAACAGAGGTCAGCAGTGCTTAACACCATGCAAACCCACGCACACCCGCTCCCAACTACTTTAATGTGCCTTACTCCCTCCGTATCCAATGGGCTTGTTCTGCCCTGCAACCAAATAAACATCCTCTGCAAAGGTCGGAACCAGGACCCTGCGCACACAGCTAATGTGAATTTCCAATACTCCATGGCAGATATACAGACAACAGACAGTACCACATACATATCATACAGCACAATCATTCAACAGTATAGGAATGTATCCCATCATGTAGATGTATATGTGAGTGTTTATGTCCAGCATATAGGTACATACACATATGGAGATATATCAGGAACATACCATGTGGCAACAAAGCATTACAAACGAATGAAATGGGAAACACCAGCAACACCTGTATTATGTAGTGATGTTGCTCTATGTGATCTCAAGACTCCCTCAGACAGAAATGTGCCATTCATACATGCAAATAGTTGTACATTGGCCGTATACATCACTCTGTGCATGTAATGTACATTAACACAACAGTACCTGTCCAATCATTATGTGCGAACAGTACTCTTGCAAGGTGCTGTGTGCAACATCATCATCATGATAAAGGTAAATGGGGTAACCATAGAGGCACTGGTAGTGTTGTGTGTACAATGGGGTTATCCTCATCACGTGTACCTGGACCATGTAGGAGTGATGTACATACCAGGATCGTGCACCTGAGGGACAGGGGTGAGGATAACAGGAGTATGTTGTGATGCATATTACAAGGGTTTCATGTGTCCAGTGGGCACGTTTGTGTAATGGACAGCTATGAATAGGGCAGATGTTGCCCTATGAGCCAATTGGCCTTATATTTCCGTAGGTAACGGTCGGATGTAGGGGAAGGAGTGTAAGTATGGCCGTGGAGGATAGGTAGGATCACAGAAAAGACAGCATACAGGGTTCGTATATCACACATGTGGAGGGATACACCCCGGATGGGGATGGGTGTTCGGCATTCACAAGCCCATGAGAACAGTGGGGCAGAGGTCCCAAGCCATGGGCAACTGCCACTGCACCTAAACAGCTGCAAAGGAGGCAGTTCTGGGGGCTGTCCAGGAGGGGCAGCATCACCCTGTAAATGTGACACTCCACCCTTGAGCTGGCGTATCTGGTTCAGAAATCCTTAGTGAGGCACCAACACAACATGTCCTGGACCGCAGAACAGCAGACAAGTACCTGTCTGGTCCCGCTCCCAGAGGGGACATGCTCCATCCTCAGAGGTGATACCACCGAAGGGTGGTGCAGAGCCAACAGAGGTTGATGTCCAAGGCTGGGCCCCAGATATGCTAGTGCCCGGTGCCATGGTCTGCTGAAGTGGGACAGGAGGTTCTGCCAGGACCTCCCAACCCATTCAGCCTATGGTGTTGCAGTTTAAACCCACATATGGCTTAGTGATAGACAACAGCATACAGGATTACCTATGACAGTATGCATGGATAACACCATCAACCCAACACAACAGCATACAGGATTACCTACAACAGTATGCATGGATATCACCATCAACCCAACACAACAGATTGTATACATTTGCAGAGGGAGCACAACACATGCATATATACTGCATGCCATCTGTACAATGTGTTATAGATGTGTGACTGCAGCTATGAACAGTTGCCCATTATTGGCTTGTCACTGGGAACCCCAGACAGCATCTGTCATACCACTGTCTCATGTGACACATGTCCAGTCAGGCATGCAATGGCAGTAACACATCCCTATCATCATGTACTGTCTGCAATTCTCACACCATGGTTCTGCTGTGCACAGATGTGTGTTCAGTGTGTAACACAGAAAACAAATGGTTGCACACACTGACCAGTTCACAGATGGCCCTACAGATGGGGGTCCCTCATGAATAGAGTACTGTCATGTCTGTATTATAACATGCAGAATTGCCATTACCACACACATGTTAAAAAGGCAGTAGTCTCAATACAGCATAGCTACACTTACATGCTGTAGTCATGTGCAGTACATCACCCTCCTGTCTTTAGGCTATTTCCCACTGTGGAAAATGTTTGAGGTACATCCAGATATCATCTGTGATGCTGTTTCAAAACACCACATCCAAGTACCACTCACAGCAACTGTCATGGCCAAATAACAACATGTTTTCCTAGATAGTGTACTGTGTTTATCAT
This sequence comes from Protopterus annectens, assembly GCF_019279795.1. Taxonomy (NCBI): domain Eukaryota; kingdom Metazoa; phylum Chordata; order Ceratodontiformes; family Protopteridae; genus Protopterus; species Protopterus annectens. The sequence continues at coordinate 132,796,578 of NC_056736.1, forward strand.
GTGGATGGCTATGGGAATACCATCACAGCTGTACCACATGCAATCAGCTAGAGGAGGACTGCAATAGGTGCAAAGGCCATCACCTGACCATGTCTATCACTTACAATACACATGCTGCTGCTGTGCAGGTGTACTCCTTCACATCCACTAGTGAGTGTGTGGGTAGGACAGGCAAAGTACACCATGGAAGGGCTTGGAGACTTAACCCTAAGCATCGTCTGCCACACGCCAAATAGTACAGGGGTCATACCCCTGACTGACTACTCATTACTATTACATGTGCATGCCGTTACTACATGTGCCACAAAGGCGACATGTTGCTGTGTTGTAAAAACATATATGTGTGTAGGTGAGTGACATCTGCAACAGAGATATAGTAGACATACATTAGGTGTGGCACACATGGCTGTCCACATGAATGGATGCCATTGTCACCACAACCAAACTCTCTAATGGACACACATTGACACTCTTTGCCAGGGCCACAAATACACAACCTAACTACTTAGTTTGCTACACTGCAGTAATGCACAGGACTACATGCATCACAGGGGAAATCTGGAGGTTCTATGGGCTAGGGCATGTGAAAGTGCTTGACATCTGTTAGTATGCCAATGAGGGTTATACTGGGAGTGACTGTGCTTGGGAGCATCACAACCCACACACAGACACAGGGTGCCAGTACTGGCATGCAGGTATGCATTGCTTCATGGGAGTGTAGTGGTTGGCTGTGCAAGATGGCTGTACAAGGCTGGGTGAGGGGTAATCCTTGGCATTGCATCACCCGGCAATGGTGTGCAGTGCGGGGGTGCAGTGTCTGCAATGTCCCACACAGACGGGTACTGCATGATCTGGCCTGACACCCTGGTTACCAATGTATATGGATATAGCTTTGCAATGCATGCCATGTCTGTGTTTGATAGTCCTTCACATGGACATTGCCTGGGATGTGCATGTCCCACAATACTGTACAGTGACATGTACAGGTGTACCTGGTTTGGCAGGCACATGATGTGTACACAGCCTGTTATCCCCCGATATGCCAATACTGGCCTGGTGTGGCGAAACCTGCTTAAAGTGAGCAGGTCGACCCTGCACCTGCATTGATAGTATGATACAGGTATTCAGTGGTGTCAGTGGCATGAGTCCATACAGAGCACATGTGTACAGCATTATCTGGCCTCTGTGGATGACATTTGATGGCACCACATACGTTGCAGGTATCTAGTGTGGAACATAGTGAAGGCATAATGTCTGCATATATGTGCCTATTGTACCACTGTACAGGGTGCCATGTCCTCTTCAGGCCACTGCATTCGCACCATGCCTAATATCTGTCATCAATATGCATGGTACTAGCAACATAGAGGGATATCCTTGGCAAGTTTGTTTGTGCATGACACATGGGTGCGGGACATATACCGGATACTAGTAGGGCTGCATACTTTGTTCACCAGGCCTTTTACCAGATGTATGGGTATGATTTGCCAACACAGTCCCATGGCTGACTGACAACTGTACTCCTCGTGAGGTGGCCAATGTGTCATAAGACAGACACCATATAGGAAAACTACAAAATCCACTCCCAAACATGTCCAGTGGTAAGACAATCACGGCCACCTCTACACAGGCTCTGATAGACAAACACACACTTGCCATGTCCTGTATACAAACCCCTACCTACCGTATCACACTGCAGCAATACATTTTTAGGGCACGTGCTATGGCTAATACTGGGTTGCAGCATGCCTACAGGTGTATACCTAGGTGGATGACAACAGCAGGAATGACAAAGGTGGTCATGCGATTAGTACAGAGAGTGCATACTCTACAAAGTACTGTACTTGTCTCACACAGGCAGACACACGCACACACACACACACACACACACACACACACACACACACACACACACACACTTGGCATGTCTGGGATTAGAACACCAACCTAACTACTTTAGCACACTACAGCATTATGCAGTTACAGAACGCGCTACCGAGATTACTGGGACACAGCACTCCCAGAGTTGTATTTGTAGGTGGGTGACATCATCAGCATTGCCAAAGGTGGGTATAAGAAATGTATGGAGTGTGAGCAGTCTAAAAGCATTACTCAGTTCTCAGGCAGGAGGACACACACACACACACACACACACACACACACACACACACACACACACACACACACACACACACACACACACCAAGTCTGGGATTAGAACACCGACCTAACTACTTTATTACACTACAGCATTACGCAGTTACAGAACATGCTATTGAGATTACTGGGACACAGCACTCCCAGAGGTGTATCTGTAGGTGGGTGACATCATCAGCCCTGAGAAAGGTGGGTATAAGAATTGTATGGAGTGTGAGCAGTCTAAAAGCATTTTTCAGTCCTCAGGCAAATGGGGACAAACATGCACACACACACACACACACACACACACACACACACACACACACACACACACACACACACACACATACCAGTGGTGGGAACAGAACACCTGCCTATCCACAGATCACTATTACAATACTACATAGTTATGAGTCGCGCCACACAGACTACACATTCCAAGGCTGTCATTATGACCTTCTAGGAATGTGGACATCAACAGGTATGCTGGCAGTTAAGATGTACATACCTGTGAACCTGTGTGTTTAAAGTAGGAATCCATCCTGACCTGGAGTATGCCCATCTGTGGAATGGATGACTACTATCACCATACAGGGTTACAATGGCTATGACCATACACAGAGGCACATAACCAACACAAGGTGTCACTGGGCACGCTCACACACTTAGTAGCACAGGGCTGTTCGGAATGCACTATGTGTCCATCTACACAAGGTTATACTGGGCATGCTCATACACTTAGTAATACAGGGCTGTCTGGGATGCACTCTGATTCTAAACATGGAAGGCCACAATGGGCATGCTATTACAGGCAGACATAATGAACACATTGTAATGGGCTCTGGTGTTATTAGCAGGAACACTGCTCTACATATGTCTGACACAGGTCTTTTACACAACGTCTGCTGCTGTCCATCACCTTACATGTACCATCCTATACCAAGCACAATATCACCACTCGCAGTGATGTCTTGCTAGGAGTGGAAACTGCTTGACCAACACAATGATCCTTGCTAGAAGTGGCAACTGCTTGACTAACATAATGAGCCAATGTCCTGCTGTAAGTACGAGGTTGTCCAGTGTTTGTCATTCTGGGATGACATGACTGACAGTAGACAGGCCTTTGACACATATTACATGCATCCATGATTCAAGGGAGTGGGGATAATACCCAAGTCGCATCCGCCCATATAGTGCTATTCCAAGGCAAATGTCCTAAATACAGGATAACACCCTGACACCTAGAGGACAATTGCATTGTATGCTTATGCTAACCAGTGCTAGATGTGCAGCATCCATAATCACAGCTGCTCACTGTAGATCCAATAATGGGGAGTACTGACACCTGTGCAGTGAGGAACACCTGTCTGATGGCTCTGTAGTGCACAATAGCACTACCACCATATACCTCAGAACCAGACATGTGGGCCATAACACAGGTACGGACTGCTCCAGGTGGTGGTGTCCCCACATACATACTCACATGTACTGACCGGTACCCCCACGAAAGGCATCACAGATAAGTCATGTGCAGGACACAGTGTCACATGCTAGGATGTAAACCTCAGACACCACCATGCCCTTGGACAACCAACACACATCCATACATGTTGTAGGACATATAAGAGTACACCACCATGTGACCCTTGATCAGTGGACTGTAGAAAGCTCTACATCAACTGTAGAGAGTAGCCATGTACTGACACAGTTGCAATGATACCACTGTCTGTAACCAGGTCAGATGTACACATACCAGGGGCCCTCAGTTATTTACAGCATTAGCAGATGACTGTTGCTGTACACCAGTACACACCCTCATGTTTGGATATGACATACATGTACCTGCTCTGGGTATGTACAAGCCACACACACACACACACACACACACACAACATACATGTAAATAGCATAGCTGTTGTTGCACTTTATGCAAACAGGTGGCTACAGCCATTACACACATGCACATGGAATGTAGGTCCATGGCTGCTGAATGCTAACAGTACATAAGGTGTGATATCAATGTTGACAGCGGTAACATTCCCTCTGTACCGGTCACCAATTACACCTATCATATCATACAACAGTCCATGTGTCATGTATGTCATTACACATGCCCACCAATTGCAATGCCTACAAACATGCCTAAATGACAGGATTGTAGAACCTATACACATGTACATGTAGTGGTGTGCATTCAGATACCATGAGTGTGTAGTTGGTGATGTATGCAGGTGACGTGTATCTTAGTACATCATGCAGTTGCAATACAGCCTCAACAATGCCAACCATATATGGTGATATGCTGAATGTATGGAAAGATGTACCTCAGGTATGGACAGATGTGTGGAAATAACTAAGTGGTGGAGCATATTTGCAGATGGATGTTTGCTGAGGACAGCTCACAGGTGTGTCACAAGTGGTCCTACAATAACCTGTATAACCAGTAAGCAATGGTTTCGTTAATTGAAGGACATAAAACACAACTTAGACAGTGGTCAGGGTGACAGCGAAGGTAAATCACTTGACACCTGTTAACAGTTAAGACGTCCCATGTGCATATATCAGCGCTGTTGCCAAAGGAAGCATCAGTACACTTTGTAATGCATGCAATACTGCTGTAAGTCTGTCATACATATCATTAGCTAGGCAGGTCTTTGATTCACAGCACTGGCATGTGTGGTTGCGTGTGTGTCCATATATGTCACATATGTTGGGGAATACATCTCAATTGTTACTCACTCTCCTGTACACTAGTGTACACATCTGTACAGACTGCAATGTAGAAAGCAGGACATAGGCAAGGGTGTGTATCTCACACATGTGAGGTATCTGTATGTGCGTGACATAGGTGTATACAATACTGAATGCCACAGTGTGTGTACATGTGTGTGTATGTTTGGCTGTCTGGTCCCTGGAGAGAGGATGTATGTTACCATACTGAACTGATAAGACCCCTCCCCCACCCAGGTGATGCAATCTACTATCCATATTGATGTCCCCGATCTTAGGCCATACTGACTACCTGTACATGTGTATTCTCTGTGGCGCATCATGTAGGTGCACAGTACTGTAATGATGATTTACACATAGGCAGAGGTCCTCACCTCAACAGTAGCAACTTTGTATGAGTGTGTGTTACTGTGTTGGTGAATCCGTAAGTATGTGGGTGTGTTACTGTGTCACTGAATAAATGTGTGTCAATACCGGAGTGTGTGGGTGCAGTTCTGTGTTGGCATCCTGTCATGGGAACGTATATTACTGCTTCCCAATGAGGCATCACACTTCCCACTGGCCTCTACCCTTGTAATAATCTAGACTGCTCTCTTACCTCACCACTCCATGTAACTGTACCTGTGATGTCACCCAGAATTAATGTCACGTCTGTAGCCACAGTAACTTAATACACAGCTATCATGCTCTTGGATCAGTAGACATGTTTGGAACATGGGACATTCTCAATTGTATTTATTACTGCTTGGTGTAACTCATTCTAAGCCTTTTAGTTTAAGCACTTGGGCTTCAAACTAGTTGTTTTACATTAAGAAGGTTTGTGGTCTGTACTGTAGCGGCAGAACAGGAAGCTTACATCATTCTAAGTTGGGAACTGCTGATTGAGGGCTCAGTGTCTGTTATTCTAAAAGTGTATTAATTCTGGCTTAAGCACTTGGGCTTCAGGCCAGTTATTTTACATTAAGAGGGTTCGTGGCCTGCACTCTTGTGGGAGGAGAGTCTGGACTCTGCCCTTCTGAGCTGGGAATTTCTGGTTAAAGGCTTATAATGCCTGCATATTTGAACTGCTTCTTACTGAAATTGGTACACCTTGTTTGCTGTAGCATAGACTAGATCCAGGCCTGCTGAATCTAGCTTTGTTTGTATAACTTGAGCACTAATCCAGGCATTCTTTAAAGTATTCAATTGTATTTATTACTGCTTGGTAGTAACTTGATTAAAGTGTAGCTATCATTCTAAGTCTTTTGGATTAAGCACTTGGGCTTCAGACCAGTTGTTTTACATTAGGAAGGTTTGTGGCCTGCACTGTGGTGGCAGGACAGGTAGTTTACATCCTTCTAAGTTGGGAACTGCTGATTGAGGGCTCAGTGTCTGCTATTCTAAAAGTGTATTAGTTCTGGTTTAAGCACTTGGGCTTCAGGCCAGTTATTTTACATTAAGACGGTTCGTGGTTTGCACTCTTGTGGGAGGAGAGGCTGGACTCTGCCCTTCTGAGTTGGGAATTTCTGGTTAAAGGCTTATAGTGCCTGCATATTTGAACTGTTTCTTACTGAAATAGGTACACCTTGTTTGCTGCAGCATAGACTAGATCCAAGCCTGCTGAATCTAGCTTTGATTGTATGCTTGTTGTTTGTTTGCTTGTTATTTCCCTGAAACGCTAATTCCACCTAAAACGCGACATTTCAGCGCTTCTGTGGATCCCTAGTGATATCTGCATTGCTTACTGTACTTATTTTCTTGTTTCACTTGAAAGAAAGTTACTGTTTGTCATTTTTGCATTTAAGTTACCTGTAACACATTGCATTTAAGTTACCTGGCACTTGCTCATTAAAGCAATTATATAAGTCAGCACTAAAAAATTAAAAGCACTACACCCTCACAAACTCCCCTTGAGTACCTTGTTCCCCATTGGCCCTTTTTTTTCAATTATAAAGGAATTCCCAATACTATTTTAGCATGTCCAAGGGTCAGTTCTCAATCTCCTCTCCGGTCCAGCTGGTGAATCTGGGAATCTTGAGGCAATGTTACAACTGCCTCATGTACACAGACAACCCTCTCCTCCTCCCAACAAATTCCAACACATGTGAGAGATGCAACCATATAGCCAAGCTGGAGGCTAAGCTCTCTCAACTCAGTACTGGTGAAACCTGTCAGGAGGAGAAGGAAACCACACTCACTACAATTTCAGTCTCACATAGACCTACCACGACAGCAAACCAAACACATAAACACACAAAAACATACTCAGAGGCTCTAAATAAAAATCTGCCTAAGCAGCAGAAACCTCCAAAGCAGACACCCAAGCAACCGCTACCCCAAAACAAAACACATGCAACATATAGCTCACAAAGCCAGTGTGCCGAACAGTCACATTCCTTAAGGCTAAACAACACATCTGATACACTTGTAATAGGTGACTCTATCGTCAGGCACACTGACGTCCCGCTCACCAGGCTGAACATGGAGAAGGTCACGGTGAGCTGCCTGTCGGGTGCTAGGATCCACCACATAACACAAGCACTCAGGTCACTCCAAGGCAAGTACAAATAGGACTCGGTCATTGTCCATGCTGGTGTGAATGACCTGAGACGTACCTCCCTGGACTACATGAAAAGAGACATAGAGGAGCTCTCTGAGCATGTAGCCCAGGCCATTATGACCCTGACCTTGAGTAGCATCTTTCCCTCACCAAGAATAATGCCACAATATGAAGACAAGATGATCAATTTCAACAATTGGCTTAAGTATTGGTGTCATTCAAAGGGTATCCAATGCCTGTCAGCCTGGGATGACATGCTCGACAAGCCACGATGCTTCGCTAGGGATGACTTGCACCTGTCACCCCTGGGCTTTCGGATATTGACAAAGGCTCTTGCTTCCCCCATAGTGCCTTTTTTAGGCAAGGCTCAAAAGACAAACCCACCTCCATAGGTATCACAAGGGATAAGAAACTAAGAGTAATGCAACTCAATGCCAGAAGTCTAAACCTCATGAAGCACGCACTTGAAACTCTCCTTACCATGGAGAACATCGATATCTGTGCAGTAACAGAAACCTGGTTCAAGGCTCCCGAGAGCACCACAGCACTACCAGGTTATACCTCATACCATGCTTTTCGGCCCCAAAACTTGGACCAAACCACAAAAGGAGGGGGAGTATCAATATTCGTCAAAGATACCCACACCTCCAGGTTGGTGGCACAGCACGAAGCATCAGAGACTATCCATGTGCAACTAACAGTGGGTAAAACTGCCTTCCAGTTTATAGCCTGCTACAGACCACCCACCCAAACCCAGGAACCCCACTCAGCCTTCCTGAGAACAATGGAAAATATGAAGGTCTCTCCAAACACCATTATATTGGGTGACTTCAACTACCCAAACATAGACTGGGAGCATTACTCTAGCTCCAACACCCTAGCCCAAAGGTTCCTAGAATTTATAAACTCAAATGCTATGGAACAACTTGTTACTACTCCCACAAGAGGGGAAAACACACTGGACCCGATCATCACCAACATGGGGACTCTGTGCTCCAGACCAGAAGTGTATCCCTCACTGGTAAGATCAGACCATAAAACTAATCTCACTGGATATTCACATCCCGACCCCATCCTCTGCCCAGAAAACCACAGTGAAAAACTTCTCTAAAGCAAATTTCGCACTCCTCAAAACCGTGGTGGAATCCTTCAAAGCCCCCGAGCCTGTGGAAAATATGGCCCAGACCGCAGAATTCTTTATAAACGCATTCTATGAACACCTTCAGGAATGCATGGATCATGCAATCCCAAATAAAACCAAGACCCAATCCTCCAAAGGCAGACGTCCTGTCTGGTGGACCCCAGTCATAAACAAACTATACAATAGAAGGAGGAAGCTACTACATGATAGAGCAAAATCCCAAAAAGGGAAGGCATCTCTGATCAGTATTAGCAAAAAACTATGGGCACTCATAAAATCGTCTAAGGCCAGCATAGAGAGAAAAATTGCACAGGACACTAAGGAAAATCACAAGGCTTTCTTTAGTTATGTTAGGAACCTGGGTGGGAATGCCCAGATATGCTCAGAGTTACTCCAAAATGACAAAAAATACATCGAACCCACATACATTGCCAACATTCTAGCTGACAGGTTCAGCACAACCCCCCCCCTCCTTACCAAAAGGGCAAATATCTATACCAGCAGAGTGCTGCCCCTCTGACATCTTAGATGCTCAGGTAAGAGCCACCCTCTCCAAAGCAAAAAACACAGCATCAATGGCACCAGATGGTGTCCGGGGCTGCATCCTACATGAACTCCAAGAAGAGCTAAACCCAAACATAAAACTACTGTTCAATCTCAGCCTTACTACAGGATATATACCCAAAGAGTGGCGTACAGCAACAGTGGTCCCTCTCCATAAAGGTGGTGCCTCAACGGATCCTGGAAACTATCGCCCCATAAGCCTGACTAGCTTGGTCTGCAAAGCTATGGAAAGGATCATCATGGACCTCATAAATAAAGATATTGGGGACCTACAGACACTGGATCCTACCCAGTTCTGCTTTGTTAAGGGCAGATCCTGCCTCTTAAACCTGGTTGATTTCTTTGAAACAGTCACCAAGGCCATTGACGAGGGGAAGGTGGTCCACACAGCCTACCTGGACCTCACAAAAGCCTTTGATACAATACCCCACCTGGGCATTATAGATAAGCTCACCAGCTTAAATATAAATCCCTATGTCACTAGATGGGTTGCAAACTGGCTCAAGGACAGAACCCACATGGTTAGAATTGCTGGAGCCATGTCAGACTCCAAACCAGTTACAAGTGGCATCCCACAAGTCTCAGTCCTGGGACCTCTCTTGTTCGGTATATATTTCTCGGAGGTACAGACCAACATGGAAGGACTGTGGCTGATCAAGTTCGCAGATGACTGCAAACTGGGTGCCATAATCGACTCTCCAGCCGACACAAGCATCCTCCAAAAGGGCCTCATAAAAACAGACAACTGGTGCCAGAGCCATGGTCTCAAGCTAAACGCCAAAAAGTGTATAGTCATCCCCTTTGGCAAAAACAAAGTGCCCACAAATTACCACATAGGTGGTAACCCATTAAGTACAGAAGAAGTAATTAGGGACCTAGGGACCCAAGCTGATAGCAATCTCTCATTTGACAAACATGTGGCCAAAGTGGTTAGAAAAACATTTTATATAGCCCACCTAATCATGAAGGGATTCACATCTAGATCAGGGGAGGTCATCGTGCCTCTTTACTCATCCCTCATCAGGCCCATAATTGAGTACAATGCCCCTTTTGGGATGTACCTTACCAGACACCTGCAGCAATGGAAAGACCCCAAAAGTACCTTACCAAGAGGATCAAAGGGCTCAGACAGATGCCATATGCTGCCCGGTTAAAGAAACTCCAGCTCTACTCAGTGGCATACCACCTGCTCAGAGGTGATCTGTGCCTGACGTATAAAGCCATGTCCAACCCGGAATTAATGGACATGCTGCACCTCAGAAAATCCCAATCCCATCGAGCTACGCGCTCGAGAGACTTGAACCTCAGCACTGAAATAAATAGGACATGCTGGAGGGACAGATTCATAACCCAGAGGCTCCCTTCACTCTGGAATAAAATCCCAGTCCAGGTTAGGCAGAGTCCCTCATTGACTCTCTTCAAGAGGAATCTTGATGAGTGGATGGGAGATTGTAGGTTTACCCCGGGTATCACTTCTGTGTCACTGTTAGACAGAGGCACAGTATACTAACCTCGAAAAAGGGCATAGCAAAATTAATTTAAAATGGGTGGCGAAAGCCAAACACACTCTAGCTAGGCTTATAAATGCCCTAGGGCAGATAGCCTAGTACGAACCTATGAACCTATGAACCTATGTAATGTGGCAGCTACACGGTGCATGCTGGTATATTCATACATACCTGTGAGTAGTCCACATTGACATATGGGACACTAACTGCAAACACTGATATCCACCGGCACGTGCAATTAGCCCTGAAGGAGGAAAGCAGAACATCATGACCAAGATGCAGTTACTGTTGTTACACGAGACACATACTGTTAACAGTACGAAATGCATTGTACACCTGTAGTACATGGGATGTCTGCTGCCTGTCAACAGTACTCAACAATTGTAAACTACACTTATCTTCCTAGTCTGTTCATCCTGTGCATCAGACCATATGAGCATGTCCCTGCACCTATGGTGTGGATGTCAGGGATGTGGCACAGGCATCGTCATATGCACAGGGTGATAATGTTTGCCAGAGTCCTAGGCTGCACCATTGGATGACATCATGTATGTGGGTTAGGGCCTTTGATCTAATTGGGCGTGTGTTGATGTTATGAATGTGTGTGTTGCGGAGCCCTACATATGTTTCCAGTGTGAGCGTGTATGTATGCACACAGTTCTGGCATGTGTCTGGCCTACACAGGTGTATTATTGACAGCTGCAGACTGTACAGGCCAGGTTTTGTCAGTTCACGGTGTCCGGCCATGGACATTTAACCTGTGCCTGCCACGGGTTGCACGGGTACTACCAGGCAGAGATGCAGATTGGGTACTGTCTGATGACACTTGTCCACTGGAACCATGTCCCTGTTGGGAACATGGTGTGGACAGCACAGCACCAGATGCACTGCTGCTGCTACTGCCACTATGGGAGCAGACATGTGAGGTAGCTCTTACACATAGACCTGAAACAGGTGATGTAGCAGGCCTACGTCCATGTGCCCGATGCCTCACCCTACCAGATGTTCTAACACAGACAGATCACGCTCACGGATTGTCATGCCAAGGTCAAGAACTCCAAACATGTCACCCAACCGTCTATCCAAAGCTTCAGCAATCTGCTGTTGTGCATTTACCATTGCCTAGATGTTGTTTAAAGAATGGACAGCAGCCCTCTGAAGACTCTGATCTTCTCTGTTGTGCCATTCAGCACATGCCTGTGCCTCCATTACAGCCTGAAACATGCATCTGGCGACACCAGCTGCTGTGCTCTGTCTTGCAGGAGCATGTTGGCCAGAAGTCCTGCTATGGGCAGCACTGGCCACGTGCCTGTGTGGGGCACCACCAGTCAGTTGGCTGACACCATGGTGTGCAGGCACACCTTCCATAGCCCCCACATTTTCCTGTTCCAAGCTACCACATGCCAACTGTCCTTCCTTTATGGCCACTGGTGATGGGGTATGTGCAGGCATGTGATCTGTGTGCAGGGATGAGGGGGATATAGATGGAATGGCAACCAATGGCACAGTTTCAGCCCCTGACAACCCTGTCTGTGCCTCAATCATACATTCATCATCACTGCTAGAGTATGCGGGGACACTAACATCAGCTGGACCACAGGAGGGCAACACACCTACATCACCTGTGAGGGCAGACAAGCTGTACATTGCAATCTATACAATAGACACACACACATAGACACACACACACACACACACACACACACACACACACACACACACACAGACACACACGCATGTGATATGACAGAAGGCATGCAACATGCATGTGATAAGGCAGACAGCATGCAGCGCAGACAATAATAGTGGTAGTTATCATACATCCCTGGGTTGCACGCAATATCATGCATATGTCATAGCAGACGGCATGCAAATTACACAATCATAGTAGTAGTTAGCATACACCCCTGTGTTACACCATGTAGACCAGCACAGGTTAACAGTATACCTGCCTGATGTGTGACATATGACCTTGACAATCACATGTAGTATGACATGTGATCTGCTGATGTGTGCAACGACATGCAAACATGTTTAACACAATGGTGTCCTGTCAAATATACAGTGGGGTAATGGTGTCCCAATGCAGTGTTGTCTGTCCGCCCTACAGATATACTGCACATTTAGCTGATATGAATGGCCATTGCAGTGAATCATGATGTGTCTCTATTGCTGTACAGTGTGAGTTACAGACACAGTTCATAGCCATGACTGTGTTTAGATACAATACATATATACTGTGGAATGTGACCCACATCACTGAGGTGTATACACACTAAACCATGATGTGGAATGTGTGACACAGGCAACTGAAGGGTATACAGATGACACCCCTGCACATCTGCAACCATATTGCTGCTGCCTGGCAACTATGGCCAGACATGGTGAACACATCGGTAAACCATGTCCCACATGACATCTGTATACCACAAACACACACACACACACACACACACACACACACACACACACACACACACACACACACACATGAGGAGCAAGTATGACATTGATGTTCAACACCAGCAAGGGGAGTGTACTGTATCTGTGGGCTGATGTGTATACTGTACAGGTGACTTCTGTCATGTCGTGACAACCTACGATGTTCAATACATCTTATGTGGTGGATTGATGTCACACCTACACAACAAGTTCACAGGCCTGTAGGATGTCTAGTGTTCCACATCTGCAATATAACCATTACACAAAGGCCATAGTTGGACCATGTGTAGCCATTGCACAACAGGGTGTACACACAAGCACATCACGTCTACTGTGTATGTTGCTTCATGTCTCTGGCCATCCTCCATGACTACGTGTGTACATGTGTTGGCCAAATTATTGTGACAGGTGTCTATTTCACATGTGTTGGCCCATATGACATACACCCATAGATGTCATATGCTCCACTGACGATGGGGTTATGCAGAAAAAGGGTGGTATGTGGGATATGTTTTCAGGCTAGTTAGGCAGTGTTGCAGCCAGACCACTAGATGTCATGGACATGTCAAGATAGCACATCACATTGTGTGACATTCATAGCAGGGCTATGATCCACAGCAGTGAATCTTGTGGGCTGGCCATACTCCAGCCCACTGTGTAGTACTGTTTGTATTCCCCACATGTGCAGTTCCGATCTGTAGTACAGATCCACCATTGTATGCACAGCTGTCCACACATCTGGAAATGACAGTTTGTGGGGATTTATGTCAGTGATTCACAGAGTTTGCAAGTGTTGCACATGGGTAGGTATTGTGATGCATTGCAGGTCTGACCTGTATATTGTGACAAGACCATACATTATATGTACATGTGGTAAATGGCCACATGGCAGATAGATTGATCTGTGCATTACGATGCCTGATAAATAATAACAGTCTCACCTGCAATGGGCTGCTGTCCCAGCAGAATGCCAGAGGTACCTAAATAACAGTAACACAGCAGTATGAGCATTATCCATGCCTGTATGATGGCTACAGGGTGCAATTTGCATGTCAACACACACACCAGTACATTAGACGATACTATGGTGTATGCACATGTGTGCATACACAGAGTAGCATACTATAGTATGCATCGTGTGTGTATACATGCCTTGCATATGATGTTACATTACATATTGTACAGTGACACATGCAACTATATGGAATATAGTTGTTATAGGTGCAGTACTGACTTACCAGGCAACTCTAGGCTCAGTGGTTGAGAGACACCCACCTCCACAATATCGGCTAAGGCTTGTGGATTTTGTTCTGCAGGTGTCCTCAGGTTGGCCAGTAGCTCCTCGGTACGTGTGAGTGGGGGCTAGGTTGGTGGTCCACCGCCTGTTGCACCTTCTTCCCTGGCGATTGCATTTTCATGCTGTTTTACCCATCTAATTACATCTGTACAGTGTCTGTACACCTGCTGGTATGTGTGGTTGTGGCCACCCACATCATTAACCCTCCTGCAAAGTTCCATCCACAGGGCATCCTGATGCTGTGCATCCTGTGGCACATGGCTGAACAGGACATCATGATTGTCATGTAGGTATGGGACGAGGGCCTCATCCTCCAAGTGGGTATAAGGGGGTAGCTTTGCACGCGGCATACCTGGAAGACATAATGATGGAGACAGGTCACAGTAACTCACAGAGACATACAGAGCTACAGCTGAACATACATGTGTATCACATTTATTATGATTAAATAGTTGTATTTGCAAATCTACATGACACTGACACCACTGACATGTTTGTGTCACACACATGTGATACTCAATGGTGAATGGATATTATCAGCAGACTGAACCAAAGATATGCAGGGTAGACTGAGTGCACGGATTAAACCATAGTAACCAAAAGTCCAAAAATGAAATCCAGCACAAGGGAATGATGAAAATCTTAGAAATTTATTGTGGCAAGCTCCATAAATAAAATATCCACAGCAAACCGGTTTCAGCTGAAAGTTCAAGCCTTCTTCAGTGCAACGAAATATATTCATTAGAGCAGACCCTAATTCCTGCTTATATATATGCACAGATTAGCCAAAAAGGCTTAATATCTTAATTGTAGTGATTCATCAGTGAGTCAAACAATCCAAAGCAAAAATTAGCTTAACTCATTCAGGCCTGGTTTAAATAGAGCACCTAGCCTGATTATCCAGAAAAATTCCTTGTTATTTAATATATTATGCCATCCAGCTTTGGATATCCTGTTCATTTGTATTTTGTCTATGATAGTAAAAGTGAATTTAGCAGTTTTATGTGTTAAGGTATGTTTGTAAAGAGCGTTTGAAATTCTTTTATTTCTGATTTCACTTAGATGTTCACTGATACAGTGTCTAAAAGGTCTGGATGTTTGTCCAACATAAAATGAAGAACAGATACAAGTGGCTAAATAGATAATCCAATCGCTGCTGCAATTGCCAAAACATCTTATTTGGTAAAGTTTAGATGTGTTGCAACTAGTAAATTCCTTGGTTTGAAATATGTGTGAACAAGCACTACAATAACCACAAGGATCACAACCTAATAATGTATCAACAAATAGAGTTTTCTGTCGAGTAATAGGTGGATTATAACATTTGTAATGAGTTAAGTGTGAATTGATTGTTCTACCTCTATGATACAAAAATAAACATCTAGAGTTAAGTATCCAGTTCAATTGGTCATGGGCAAGCAAAATGTCCCAATGATTATTGATAATGTTTTTGAACATATTAGGTATTGGCCCCAAAAGTGGTTACCAGCCTAATGGGTTGTGATTTTTGTGTGCTATCATGACTAGTTCTAGCCTTATACTCTAAAACTTGAGATCTATCTATTTGGTCCACCTGGGTTATGGTCCGAGAAAAATGCAATCCTCACTATATCCTCTGGTAAGCAATCTGTTGGTTAGATCCTGTTGGCATGCTTGAAGACTTTGTTCGGAGGAGCATATACGTTTGGTGCATAGATATTGTGACTTTGGAATGTTGTTGATGATGTGGCGAGGTTGATGACTAGAGGCATGTAATAGGGTAATATATTCTGGAAATTTCCTATGTATCCGAGTCTCTAAAGTGTGATCTTCCTGTCTGGTAATGGTGACATCCAGAAATATAATTTGATGGTACTCAATGTGTAATGTAAACTGAATCCCCCATTTGTTCTCATTAAGATATTGGATAAATTCATGCATATATGACTGGTCCCCCTGCCACACCATCCAACGATCATCCAAATAACATTTCCAAATATCTAGATGATCAAGAAAAAGATTGTGACTATCATCATATATTAACTGTTCCTCCAAAAAGCCCATAAACAACTCAGCATAAATAGGAGCAAAGGATGCTCCCATTGCTGTGTCACAAACCTGCCAGTATGATTTACCATGGAAATAAAAAACATTTTTAGTTAATACATGTTCAGTTAAGGATATAAGGAGTGTGTTGAAACCAAGGGTGTATAATTGTGATTTTTCCAGCCAATATTGAATGGCCTGTAGTCCAGCCCAATGTGGTATGCTTATATAAAGAGAAGTGACATCAAGTGTACATAAATACCAGTCTGGTTCCAATTGTGCATCCTGAATAATGTTAAGAAATTGGGTAGTATCTTTTAGCCTAGACCTAACCATAGATAGTAAAGGTTGCAAATATTCAGTAAGGAAAGCAGATAAAGGTTCAGTCAAAGATCCCTTCCCTGACACAATAGGTCATCCTGGAGGACAGGTGGAATTTTTGTGTATTTTGGGAAGTAGATATAAATATTGGGGTATCGGATCTGACACCCTGAGTTGTCTACAGATCTTCTGGTTAATGATGTCTTCATCTGTGGCTAGGTCTAGAAAAGAATCAATTTCTTTTTTTAAATTAGAAGTTGGATCCACAACCATATGTATGTAAAAGCGGGGATCGGACACTTGTTTTTCTGCCTCCGCATGGTACATGTCCCAATCCATCACCACAATGCCACCTCCCTTGTCAGCTGGTAATATGACTATGTCATGATTAGAACTAAGATCCTTTAGGGCTTGTTGTTCTGCTTTAGTTAGGTTATGTCTAACCGATTGATATTCATGAGAAAAATGTAAATCTTTGAGAACACATTACTTAAATATAGCCACATGTTTATCCATGGGGGGCTGAAAATTGGATTTCCCAAATTGAAAACCAGTAGCTCTTTGAGTATTAGTTGTATCTGAAAAAAATATTTTCAGGTTAAGTAATCTGCAAAAATCATTCAGTTCTTTAACCAAAACATGTTCAGTCACAACAAAAGTCAGTATAAAGTTTAAACCCTTGTTCAATACTTTAATTTGTACATCAGACAGTTGGTATGAAGAAATATTGTGTACATTGTTTACTATGATACAATCTTCTCTAATAATTGTTGAATGTTTTGTGTGATTTTTTCTGTGTTTTCTACCCCCCGATGTTTCTTATACCTAAAGAGTCTGCATGAGGTTTCCTTTTTGCTACTGGAGATTCTTGGGTAGAAAGGGAATCTAAATCAGTGGCAGAGGATGAATCTGATATTATCACCATATGTGTGTGTGTGTGTGTGTGTCACCTGATTACATTGCTCATACTCCATGTGGATGCTGTCTTGATGTGGGCATGTCTGTTTGCCTGTACTGGTGTTCCTACCTATCAGCACATGGCTGGATGTGTCCACATTAATGCAGTTGACCTTGATGCTGTGTAAATGTCACATATAAAGACTTACACTGCCTTAATGGACATGACCTGTGACCCTGCAGACTTGCTCATGTAAGGTTTTACATGTATGTGTTCTGCATATACATCTACACGGCACTGTACAGCAATTCAACATCCTGCCATGTATCACCTGTGTTGCACATGTGATACGCATGGGACACTGGCTAGCCAGATGGTATTTGCAGGGATGGATATCAACTATAGCATGTACAGTCAAAGTCAACTAGTAGGCTATATGCCATGGGCCATGTATGAATCTAGAATGAAAAGTTACCTGGCTGTAGCTGACAGGTGGGTCTCTGGGGCCAGGTGGAGCAGTGCCACATTACTGATCCACAGTGTTAATGATACATTTACCATGCGGTCATCACACCATGTTTGAGAGGGGAGCGATGCGCAGCTTTGCTGGCCAGGAATGCATAGTATGGTAGGACTATGTAAAGTGTATGTGACAAGGATCTGTCCAGCATGTGGTGATCCTAGTACTAGGAAGGTGGATGTCCATGAAGTATGTGTTTGAAATCAGGATGTGGACATGTAGCATGTCCAACATGACTGGGTTGGACATGGATTTATTCAGGGTATGCATCATGCTACATAGTGGAGATGGGGAATGGGAAGGCTGGTGTAGGCCATCTGCACAAGGCCAATACCCCTTAAAGGAAATATGTGATCTGATATGGGTCACTTGAGTGTTGTGTATGGCTGGACAATGATCTCTATATTCATGGATGGCACCCTGTCATGATTAGGGTTGCCAAACAGAAAAAAAAGGCAGCAGCATAACCACAGCAACACTGTTTTTATTGTAGATAGAGTAAGCGCTTTTGTCGGTGTACTCCACCAACCATCAGACAAATGACATAACATGTAGTTGCATTTTAAATACTTTCAAACTGCCATATCAATTACACAATTAAAATCATTTATTTTAAATTAAAGAGATATTCCAAGAAAAAACATTTTGCAACAAAGAACACCAAAGTGGGAATAAAAACTACATTACTAGTACTGTAACATAGTTAAATATAACTGAGTTCTTTGCATTAGCAGAACATTGCAAAGTCCTTATCATAAATAGAAACAGAAAAATATATGGTTAAAAAAAGAAGAATACATGGTTAAAATAAATTGACCAGTATGAC
Source organism: Protopterus annectens (assembly GCF_019279795.1). Lineage (NCBI taxonomy): Eukaryota > Metazoa > Chordata > Ceratodontiformes > Protopteridae > Protopterus > Protopterus annectens. Next base: position 132,815,528 of record NC_056736.1, read on the forward strand.
AATAGTATTACCTAGTCAAAGTTTTTGTCCCTTCCCTGTATACCTATTTGTTTCCTAAAAAAATATTTGTCCAAAAACTTTGATGCAAGCCAACACCAAAACCATATATTTGGTGCTAATCCACTGTGCTTATGTTTAAATGAAATAAGTTGGAAGTTCATTGACGTTCTTAAACCCCAAACCCAATTCTTTAAAAAGACTTAAACCATATATTGTGGTTCTAATAATGCACCAGAAAAATACACCAAAAAATACAAAGTGTATAATGTAAGTTGTGCTATCAATGTAGTTGTATTAATAATGTTATTAAATAAAACAAGCCATAGTTAGGATAGCCTTATCTATTCAGAGCCTTAAGTTTGAGAAGGCATTTAATAGAAACGTAATCATTAAGCCCTGTGGGCACATGAGCCGAGGTACATACCTGCTATCTCAATTCACATTCCTCCAGTCTGAGTTCCCAAGGCCCACCCCTAATATTGTGTTCTACCTGTTGTAGTACCACAAACTGAAATTGATGGCTGGGGTGTTCTATAATGTGTCTAGCCAGAGCGTTGGTAGTGTTGTTCTTCCCAATACAGTAGGTATGTTCATATACCCTTTGTTTGATTTTTCTCCCCGTTTTCCCAATATAGTATGCATCACAGGAGACACAAGTTGCTGCATAGACCACACCTTGGGATTCACAATTAAATCTACCCCTTATATGATATTCTTTATCCCTTAGTCTAACCTTATTTGTAATTCTAATGAATCTGCATTGTGGGCATCTGCCGCATTTCACCATACCCGTACCTCTTTTATTCACCTTATTTCTCTCCACTAGGGTTTTTAAGTTAGGGCCCCTTTGAAAAGTCATGATAGGTAGTTGTCCCAGTTTGGTAAGACTGGTATCCTCGTTGATAAGGGACCAGTTTTTGTTAAGTATTTCCCTAATATGTGTGGCATCTAGGGAAAATGTTGTAATGAACCTGCTAGTTGTGTTGTCATTAGTGTTGTCCCTAATCTCTACATCATTAACTGCCCATTCAGTGTGCTCCTGCTCATACCCTTTACAAACAATCAGATGGAAGTGACCAACACTCTTTTCCTGTCAACTTCCTCAAAGATATTGTTGAGGAACCCTAATGGGTAACCTCTTTTCAAAAACATAGACTTCAGTAGTGTACATTCATCTATAAATTCACCATAGCAGGAGATCATTCTAGCAGCCCTGACTGCTTGCCCTTTCACAATTGCCTTTTTCTGATGTAATGGGTGGCTGCTGGTAAAGTGTAGAAAGGCATTAGAATAAGTGGGCTTGTGGTAGATAGTTATTCTATATCTTTGGTTCAAACTATCCTTACTTAGAAGCACATCCAAGTAGTTAATATTGTTATGCCCTATCTGATAAGTGAAATCCAAAAATGTAGTGAATGTTTTGATGTTACAAATAAAGGTCTCAGTAAGCTCAACTTCCCCTTTCCAGATGAGACACATATCATCTTGGTACCTTGTGTATCAAACAACATTCTCCTTGTAAAGAGCATCATTAAATAAATAATGCCTCTCCCAAAAAGCCATTACACAATTGGCAAAACTACTGCCACAAGGAGACCCCATAGCGATCCCCATGTTCTGTAGATAGATGGTTCCGTTAAACCAAAAGAAGTTGTTAGTCAGTACTAACTCCAACAAGGTTTCAGTGGTGTTTATATCACTACTAGCCATGCCTTTTAGGTATAGGAATTCTCTGACCCATTCAATACCTACTGTCTGTGGGATAACTGTATATAGATCTTTTATGTCCACTGTGAGAAAGGTAAAACCATCTTGGTAAGCTAAATTATTGATACAATAGAGAAAACTCCATGAATCATGGCATATTTGTGATTCGGACTTGAGGTTTGAGTTTGCAATCAGTAAACTTAGCACATGCATATGTGACTGAACCTCTCCCATCCACTATGGGTCTAAAAGGGGGGTTGTAGATATTTTTATGCAATTTGGGAGACCCAAATAGTGTAGGGAAAATGGGAGCTGGCATAATTAAATACTGCAAGGTGTCTGTGTCAATGCTACCATCAAGGAATAGGTCATTAAGTGCATTATTCACCCTCTTATATGCAGTATTAAGCTCGTTCAAACTATCCGTTTCATATACATCAGATGTCACATAATTATCGTTGCCACATATGACTACCTGACAGGTGTGGTGACGTAGCTATCACAGGAAAGACAACTGCCCAGCTGCATCTCTTGCACACAGTGTCCATTATGTTGACCACTGCCTAGATGGTAGTTCAGGAGTACAGGATTATTAACATAGGGGTGGCAATGCAATATGTAGCTTTCAGATTGTGGCCATATGTTACACACACCTCACCCACAAAGGCCCTTCTGTATGTTGTCCACAACAGTCTGAGTCGGCTATTGCTCCTAGGTCATAGTCATTTGCATACTTCAATAGGCAGATGCCTTTAGTTTGTCTGTGTGGTATGGACTACAATGAGGGGGAATACAATTAATTAACCCTGTCTTACTGTAGCTGGCACTGGTGTGATGAGCATGTATTATTCAGACACCTTCTGTAGTGTTGGTTCTGCCAGCAGTCCCATTGCAAAACACTCCTGTGACATAGGAATGTACATCTAGTATACCGAGTGTAGGTGGAACACAGTATGGGTGATGATGTCCTGTGACCTGGCAAGGTTATGATATGCAGTGTGAAATCAACCTTACTGTCATCTACATCTGTACTGCTGACATCAAATAATTTGATCAAGGTTCATGGCCTTTCAGACCAGACTCAGCAGGGTAGTAGTGCAATACTTCCCATTATCAGTGGTGTGTCCCCGTTTGTGGGTTGTGATATCTGTTGGTGTGCACCATTCAGTGTGTACACAGCCTGACATGATGCTATGTTTTACATGATGTGTATGTGGAGAGCAACTTTTTTTGCCATATGTGTATGATACAACCTGTGATGTGGACAGGTCCCCTGCAGCCTGAGTGCAGCTTGTACCTGCATAGTTGTGGGTACAGGGGCTCTGTGGTGTACATGGATATATGATTGTGTACCTGTTGGTGGGGGCAGTGTGTTTATGTTATCCAAGACCCTACTTGGATTGTTTATTCATGCTCAGCACTTGTTCAGAACTTGTAAGCACTATGTAAGCTGCTAGTTACTATAGCACTCAATCTTCCTCATTACCTAGAGGTAAACAGGTTTTGTACATACTTTTCTCACTTGCTTAGAGTAAAATAGCTCTTGTACTCACTTATCTAGGGGAAATTAGTTTTATATTCAGGCATGTCCAAGGGTCATCTGCCAGTGTTCTCTCCTGTCTATCTGATGAATCTGGACATCTTGAGGCAATGTAGACATTGCCTCATGTACACAGACAACCCTCTCTGCCTAACACCCAATACTACAACCTGTGAGAGATGCACTTATCTAGCCAAACTGGAGGTAATGCTGTCTCCAACCATGCCTGACCCTGACAGTCATGTGGAGAAGGTAAACATTTGCATCACACCACACTCATCACATAGTCTCACTGAATCTCCCCTACCATTAACTAAGAAAACTACTTGTGGACCAACTCATTAGCTCAACATTTTCTGGAATTCATAAACACCAATGCCCTGGATCAACATATCCACACACCCACCAGTGGCAACAATGTCCTAGACCTAGACATTACCAACATGAGTGACCAGTGTTCCACACCTGAAGTCAACTCCTCGTTGGTCCAATCCGACCATAAGCTAAACACCGTTGATATCCACATCCCGCCCCCATCCCCTGTTAAGGGAATCACAGTATAATATGTCTACAAAGCCAACTTCATGCTTCTTAAGACAGACGTGGTGAATGTCATGACACCCATGCAGATGGACAATACTGTTACAACTGCTGAATCCTACACAATTGCACTCTATAAGCACTTACACAAGTGCATGGATTGTGCTATCCCAAACAGAACCAAGATGCTATACTCCTAATCAAGGAAGCCAATCTGCTGGTCCCCTGCCATAAACAAACTGTACAACAGGAGGAAGACACTGTTGCAAAAGAGAGTACAATCCCATGCATGGAGGAGCTCCCTGGTCAGCCTCAGTAAGAAGGTGAGATCCTTTATAAGATCCTCCAAAGCTAGCTATGAAAACAAAATCTGAGTTACAGCACAAAGGCATGAACATTACAGCACCAACTGATATTGCCAACATCCTGGCAGATAGGTTCAGTGCTACCCTTCCCCCCTCTCACCCACTAAAGGGCCCATGTCTATACAGGAGGAGAGCAGAGTCCCTGTGCTCACAACTACGCAGGTAAAAGCTGCACGCTCTAAAGCCAATATCACAGCATCCATGGGACCAGACAACATCCCAGTCTGCGTTTTACATGAACTTCAGAACGTACTGGCTCCCCACCTATGCACCATGTTCAATAATAGCCTCGCTTCGGGCTTTGTGGCCCCTGAATGGCACACAGCAACAGTTATCCCACTCCACAAAGGTGGTGCCACAATGGACCACGGGACCTATTGCCCTATTGGCCTGACTAGCCTGGTCTGCAAGGCTATGGAGCCCATCATCATGGATCTCAGTCACAGAGACATTGGGTACCTCCAAACCTTTGACCCCTCCCAGTTTGGCTTTGTTAAGGGCAGACCATGCCTCCTAAACCTGGTGGACTTCCTAGAGACAGTTACCAAGGCATTAGATGAGGGTAAGGAGGTCCACACAGCCTACCTAGATCTCTCAAAGGCTTTCAACACCATTCCTCATTCTGGTATTATCAACATACCCATCCGCCTGAACATTAACCCCTATGTCATGTGATTGTTTGCAAAGTGGCTCACGAACAGAACCCACACAGTGGGAGTTGCATACCCTAGGTCTGACTGTATACCAGCTACAAGTGGCATCCCCAGGGCTCAGTCCTAGGACCCCTCATGTTCGGTATATAATTCTCTGACATACAGGCAAGCACAGGAGGGCTTTGGCTGAAAAGGTTTGTAGATGACTGCAAACTAGGGGACATAATTGTTTCCCCAGCTGTTACAGAGACCCACCGGAAGGGTCACACTGAGACAGATACCTGGTGTTAATATCATGGCCTCAAGCTGAATGCCAAAAAGTGCATAGTCATCCCCTTTGGATATAACTAGTTACCCACAGACTACCACATAGGTACTAGTCTCCTACATACAGAAAAGGTAATAAGGGATCTGAGAACCCCAGTAGATAGCAATCTCTCCATTGATACCCATAATGACAAGGTGGTTAGAATATCCTTCTACGTGGCCCCTCTAATCTCTAATGGGTTCGCATCCAGAACAAAGGAGGCCTCTCTACTCATGAATTATTAGACCCATTAAAGGATACAACACCCCATTTGGGATGTACCTTACAAGACAACTGCAACAGCTTGGAAGACAACAACAGTACCACACCAAGAGATTACTGAACTCAAACAGATGACCTATGCAGCCCAACCTAAGAAACTCCAGCTGTACTCGGTTGCATACCGCATACTCACAGGTGATCTCTGCTTGACATACAAGGCCCATGTCCAACCCAGTATTGCTGGATATGCTCCACCTAAACAGAGGACCCTAAGAGCCACATGCTCTAGGGATATACACCTAACCATAATGATAACTAGGACGTGTTGAACGGATAGATTCCTGACCTGGAGACTCCCCATGCTTTGGAACATGATTCCAATGTACATCAGGCAGGGCCCCTCACTAGCACTCTTCAAGGGAAACCTTGATGGGTGGATGGGAGACAGACATGTACCCTGGGGATCACTGCAGTGGCTCTGCTGGACAGAGGAAGAGGGAACTAATGGCTCTGTCATTCAGAGGCACAGGGAACTAACCTATGGGGGTGGCAAAAGCCAACACACTCTAGCTAGGCTTATAAAAACCCTTGGTAAGACAGCCTAGTACCTACCTTTGCACTTATTACATGTCTTATGTGCATAGATAGTTAACTAGCTCTTCCATTTTACTTGCTATCATGCTGATAAACTGTCGGTTGACTACAAGTCATATGTATCCTGTTATTGTGTATTGTAAATGCCAATAGACATAGCTAATGTTTCCCTAACATAACAGTAATGCTATGTAACTTGTAATACATATCTGCCTACCATACTGTACATTACACAGTTATTGGCACAATATCCCACAATGCAAATCATAATTGCACAATCGGCCAACCTTCGACATGTTATTCTCAGTAATACACCCATACATATGCCTGCTGTTACAATATATCAACATATATTATCCCCTGTTATAGCACATACTTGTTGGACCAGCTCTACCACAGACAGCAGCTGGTGTGGAATATTTGTGTTCAAAGCCCTTATATAGCATCCCTTGTGGTGTATGCAGTGTTTGCCTTGTGACCTACAGCAGTACACACATAAATACTACAAGCGTTACTATGCTCAACAATACATCACTACAAGATAACTGTTTCCACTATATGGATTGTGTGCACTTTAAAAATTACAGAACAGGTACTACATACACAGACATACTGAGTGTTCTATATACCTTATTAGTAACACGAGGTGTCATTGACTGTTAATTCAATCCTTTTCAGTTTGTGTTTCATTCATCTTTGTAACGCTATGCTGGTATATACGGATGGTTTGAATGTGTGATAAGCCATCCTTTTCTAGTTAAATATCGATAACATGTGCTATCCTGACCACCAATTGGTGTTCCAAAGTAGTTAATTAGATGCACATCAGCTGTGCAGCTACTCCATTAGCCAATACCATGGCAACAGTGGTTTATAATTGAGTACTCCACTTGGGCGTTGTCCATTTGCCTTACTTTCAAGGAAGACGGCCTGGATGTGTTGTTTGTGATGTATTTCAACAGCTATATGGAGACAGACAGAGATATATTAGCTTCATGACTGCCGTAGATTGTGTGTAATGGCTAGACAATGTTGTTCTACATGTGAGTACAGCTGTTATATTTAGAACATTGCTACTTATGCAGGGTTTGTTTGTACCTGATACTTCTGCAGATGTTTCAGTCTGGCAAGGATGTTTGGGCAGCTCAAGGCTGTATGGCTATGCATGAACTGTTATGTGGTTTACAGTGTGCTCACCAGACATCCTTGATTTGGTGTACATGTGTATCATACTGTGCTGTTAATCAGTAATTAGTAACACTTCCCGATGTACACACAACCCTCTGAAATGGGATTAGTGCAAACAAACCCTGTAACATCAGCAGCTGTTCCATTATATAACTGCAACTATTTCACATAGGGCCATGTTAGTGTGTCTCTGACAAGGTATGTCAAGGCTTCTGCAGATGTTGTACAGTGAGTGAATGATTTGTGATGTTATTACAGTTTGTATTGTAATTTGTTTGGGTGTGGGGGTGATGTCGGTGGGTGTACATAGCAGATGCAGGTGTGTAGGAACTGCTTTTATACATAATCGATACATGCGTCAGGGTTCCTTCCCTATTTGAACACCTATCCTTTAGTGGACTAATACTATGGTAATTGCAGGCTGATTCATTAAGGCACTGTTAAGTGGTTCCTGTATAGCATGCCGGTGATGTTAATCCTTGAATCCTTTCGGCAATACATCAGAATGTAATAAAGTGTCGCTACATGAAAGCTGTGTATTTCTGCCATAGGTATTTGCAGTCATTGGAGTTGTGTTGATGGCTGACCTACTTTGGCTAGGGTTGCCACCTTTTCATATGGCCATAGTGGGACATTTTTGGGACACACATCAGATTTTACAGGCCAACACAAACCCACGGTCAGTACAAGGGATAGAACTTTACTTTCTTGCCTAAATATAAGCTTATTCTTGTAGCAGTTTAGTTGCTTATCCTGTTTCTTGTAACATGTAGGTATTTTAGATACAGAAAGAACTATAGTATGCAACTATTACATTACATATGGGACATAATTATGTCCTACAATCTCAGGACATTTGCCACATTTAATATATTTGGTCAGGACACAACCGCCCAAAGAGGGACTGTCCCTTGCAAAGTGAGACAGGTGGTAACCCGATCATTGGCTCATGTCCATAGCACATATTTGTAATATTGTATAGGCATATACTCTCCATATCCTTTGTTCACAAAGGTTGGTCATTGCGGAATGTGTGATTGCTAGGGTCCATGTTATACTCATATATGAACACTTCAACCGCTGTATATGGGATACCTATGGAATCCTGAAACTACACAATTCTGACACCCACAGTACCAGGCCCAGACTCCCATACCCCACATTACCGACAGCAACAGTAACTCGCAAAAGTAACATGAACATGGAACACACACAAAACACACACACACACACACACACACACACACACACACACACACACACACACACACACACACACACACACACACATACTGCTACCCACCACATCCAAAAAAAACATACTACACTATGTATGGGCAGGTAGGCAAGCCCCCTACACTCCCCATGTGGGTGTCTGCACCCCCCACACCCCCCCTACTTTAATATTCTACCTTCTAGATCGCACAACAGACGCACAAAGCAAACCCACAACCACACATTACAGTCCCCCAGGAACATACACCACACTCAGAACACACACTTACACACACTACAGCCCTCAGAAACACACCAGAAACCTACCTGAACTGCAACACCAGAAGCACTGACTAACTGTCCCTTAACATCATGATTTTAAACCTTGCGCTTCTGGTGTTTCGGTGCTGTGTTCTTTCGGACTTTCAGCCTCGTGATTACATGCATTGGTATGTCAAGCAGTTGGTATGTGGTAGGTATCCCATTTATATGTACCTCCATGGTTATGTAGATGTTGTTATCCTATACATATATATATATATATATATATATATATATATATATATATATATATATGCATATCCCACATATCGACATATATCTCTCTCTGTCACTCTCCCTTTCTCTCTTTATATTCGGTTTCTTAGCTATAAATCTTAGTTCATTCTGAAGTGTGTTACTTTACCCCCTCACCCTCAAACCTTTCTAAATGTATTATTATAAAACAACTGCCTGTTGTTGCCTTCATGCTTACCCTAGAATCTCTGCTTTTCTCTTTTCCTAGTTGAACTCTACAGTTCCCTACAGAACGGTGTCTACAGGACTGCAATCAGTTTGTCTCAACATTTAAGCAGAGTAGGTTGCACACACAAAGCATTTATTAAGCTTTCACTTACAGTGCTGTGTAATTAAGCAAGTCACCATTTTGGTCAGCCATAGGGCTCTTTTTTCCTACTTGAGTGTTTCCCTCCTTCCCCTGTAACTTAAGTAAACTGACTCTTACATTAAGAGCTATAATACTTACCTTATAGCTTTAGGACACCTTAGGAAACCTTGTAAACTGCAATAGCCCCGCTACGTTCGCCCTCGCTATGCTCAGGCTCTCTTCGCTCCCCTCCCTGCCCCCAATTACCTCCCGCCCCCAGTACCTCTAAATTTATAGTACTATAGTCACTCCCCCACTTTCTAGATCCTATCTGCTTTCATCTGGGATAATTCCTCCCACCCCCATTCTTCTACCTATATTTCAATAGCACCTATTAATGTTCATCTGGCATTCTCCCATCCCCCTTCCAGTACCTTTACCTCACCACTCTATCTTCTGGTGTTGCATCACCAGGTAAAACAGTTCCTTAACTCCCTAGCTGAATCATAGATAATGATATACTCCTCTTTACTACCACTCTTGTTCGCACCATACCTCCTTACCTTGTATGAAAACCAGTTTTTCATGGGATTTCAGGTCCCAAAAGGCCATACTATCACCCCAGCTGTAAATCCTCCTACCTTCAGTCATAATTACAGTACCAGATCCTATCCAACATCTTGTTCAGTGTATCAACATCTCAACCCCAGGCACATTAGCTCTAGATCCAAATACTACTACAAACTAAATAACAAATTCCTGACGTTCATCACCAAGTATAGACTCAACCTAATACTTGGTGGTGATATTCACCCCAACCCTGGCCCACCCACTTCAGATACACATACCCCCTCTACTTGCAATCTAAGCTACAAACCTCCAATTAATAGGCCAACTAACTCTCTCCTAGCCTGTCATCTCAATATTAGAAGCATAAATAATAAGGTACATGAATTGCATGCACTTCTGGATGTCCACTCCCCTGTGATTCTCTGTTTATCTGAAACCTGGTTAAAACCTAACACTAAAGACAATGAAGTGTTACCACATGGGTATAACATACACAGGCTAGATTGTGCTTCGAGGAAGGGGGGTGGGGTAGCTGTACCCTATAAATCTGAGTTGAATGTTACCATAGATGTAATACAACCACCTCAGATTAATAACTCGGAGATTCTTGCCACCAAATTGCAACTTAATAAAAATAAATGCATTAATATCATCTGTATGTACATTCTCCCAGGTAACAATATATCTACACTTGAAGATATCCTGCACTGGCTATCATGTCATTACCCCCAAAAACCCTACTACTTGGAGACTTTAACATAGACTGGGGCACCTGTTCCTCAGAATCCCCAACCACCCATATTAACCTGCATGCATTTACACAAATTATATCCACCCCTACCAGGATAGTTAAACCCAACCAAAAAGAAAGCATACTTGACTGGGTACTCATAAATAGTCACCCCCAACTGTACACCTCTGGTACACTCCTTGATGGCCTAAGCGATCACCTTCTCACATATGTAATTAAGCACAAAGCCATTAATTCCCAACAACCCTTACTCAGAAAGGTTAGAAATAATAAAAACTTTGACCCTGCCAAATTCCAACAAGAACTAAACTCATGTAATTGGTCTATTCTAAAACACCTCCCCTTAGAGGAAGCAGTAGCATACTCTAACAACAAATTCTTTGAGATCCTTGATTTGCATGCACCTGTTCGTTCGAAGAGAACCAAGGCAAAAACTGTGCCATGGCTTTCTAAAGAGTCTAAACTCAAAATTACCCTTAGAAACAAAACATGGGCTTTATGGCGTTCTTCTAAAGACCCCCAAGATCACATTAAATACAGGCAATCCAGGAACAAAACCAAAATAATCAATTTCACAAGACAAAAAACAATACTACTGTAATTTACAGACAGTAAATCAAAATAACCCTCAGAAGTTGTGGGCAGGTTTAAATAATCTGCTACATCCTGGACAAACTTCAACCCCAATCCCTGCTGCTAGTATTGATAAAACCCCTGAAGATGTTTCTGACAGTTTTAACCGATTCTTTACTGAGACAATTCAAGCCCTAGCTAGCCAACTACCTCCTAACTCCCCTGGTCCAGAAAGTAGAACCCCTAGAAACCTACTCGCATTCAGCTTCCGACCAGTTGCCACTTCACTTATCCGTACCTTGATCAAAAAATTAAAACCCATTACACTTTCTGCTGATCAACTCCCTGCTGAGTACCTACAAAAATCAGCTGATGCTATTGCTTACCCTGTCTCAATACTAATCAATCGAACCATAGTAGAAGCTAAAATTCCCAACATCTGGAAAATATCCTATGTAATTCCACTTTAAAAAGGAGGCAGCTCTACTGAATTCTCCAATTATAGGCCAATAGCTATACTCTCTCCACTTGCAAAAATTATGGAAAAATGTATTCATAGACAACTCATGCGCCACCTAATCCAGAATCACCTTATGGCAGGCACTTAGCATGGCTTCCGTCCTCATCACAGCATTACTTCAGCCCTCCTAGCCTTTACCAACACCATAAACCACATAATCGCAACAATAATTATATATCCTCAGCCCTCTTCTTGGATCTTTCCAAGGCATTCGATATGGTTGTTCACCAACTTTTAATCCACACCCTGCAACCATTCTGACTAGATACTAGAGCCCTTCAGTAGTTTCAATCCTACCTGAATGGTTGACAGCAAGCTGTCCTCTGGCAGAACAAGCTCTCTAACCTTCTACCTAACACCCTTGGAGTACCACAAGACTCTACACTAGGGCCCTTGCTGTTCTCCATCTTCATTAATGACCTTTATACTGTCATCCCAAAAGTCAGCTGTATCCAATATGCTGATGACTCTACTCTGATTTGCTCAGCCACATCTCCAATAGAGTTATGGTCAGCTACCCAGACCACCTTTAATACAATAGAAAACTGGCTTTCTGAACGTCGTCTGATCCTATATCCCAAAAAAACTAAAATGCTGTTATTTTCACCAACACGTAGGTCTAACGCTTTCACCTTTACCATAAATTCAAATGATGGCACAATAATCTCCCCTGACCCCTCTACAAAACTATTGGGTGTCATCATAGACAATAATCTAAAATTCGACCTACATGTTAACCAAACTATCAAAACCATCAATAAAAAACTAAGGTCACTTTACAGAATAAAAGCCTTCCTAACCATCCAGCTAAAATTGCCATAGCTCACTCTCACCTTTTTTCAACCATTCTGCATGCATCCTCTCTGCTCTCGAATTTAAACAAGACTGTCCTTAACAAACTCTCAATTTGCTACAACCACATTGCCAGGTTTGCCACTGGGCTGCCTTTTAGGACACATCATTGCATCAATCTAAAGCAGCTTGGGTGGCTTGAACTACCCAGCCTAATCCAGTACAACAAACTGATTATGGCCTATAAAATACTCTATAATCCGGAAAATACTCCTGCACTTAAAAATATTATCACCCCCTATAACAATCCTAGACCGCTTCGATCCTCAAACAAACTACTAATTCAGACTAGCAAAATTAATAACACAGCCAGTGACTCTCTCTCTTTGCAAACTCTGTAAATAGATCCTGGAACTCTCTTCCAGTTGATATTACCTTACTTTCCACCTTAGGTCAATTTAAAACTGGACTCAAACAACATTTGTCTCTTAACTGTCTATGTCAATGTATCAAGCCTGGCTAACTCTCTCTAGAATGTGTAAAAATCTGTTAACCAGTTTACTGTGTAATTTAATTTAATCCTGACTTGCACTTAGGATTAACTCTAACCTGTGGAACTTGTTTAACTTGCTTACTTATGTAATCTCTGTAAATAGTCTGTTTGTAATATGTAATGCTGGTATTGTGTAATGCTTTATCTGCTTTCCCTTGGAGCTTTTCTCCCCGGGCCTCCGGTGAAAATAGACATGCATCCAGCCGGACTATCCCGGTCAACAAATGTAAAATAAAAATAAAAATAAATAAAATAAATATATGTTGATGTATATATATATATATATATATATATATATATATATATATATATATAGATATACATATCAGTCATACACTTTTCATTGGGTACATGCCGGTTTGTCCTATTTCCACACATTCCTACCTTTTGTGTTTTATACTGTCGGTATACACAACTGCCATTGGTACATCTCAGGTAGCTTAGTGGTATGTTATTGTGAAGATTGTGTATATGGTTGCGTGTTCTAATCCTGGCAGTGGTAATTTTACCTCTCAGAGTAGGCACTGGTAGTGCAAGGGTGATTAATGCACATTTCAGTGGTTGTGTGTTCCACATGTTTATTATTCTTTGGAATACTACCTATATATGCAAGCTGTGGTTAAGGTATACTATGTAACATGTAAATCATCTGAGAAGATGCCTGTTATGGATATTCCTCATTATTTGGAACTACAACCCTGATTACATTATAAAAAACCCCTCACTAACACTCCAGGGAATCCTTGCAGAGTGGGTGGGGAACAGTGGATACATCCTAGGGATCCCGCAATTGGCTCTGCTCCGCAGAGGGTCAGTTAGTTAATCAATGGGGTGGCAACAGCAGACACTTTTTGGCTATGCTTATGAGTGGCCTCGGGCAGTTAGGCATGTACCTACCTATGTATCTATGAACCTATACATATAATATGGACACATGCTGATAGCTTAATTTACTGTTCAGGTATTGACTTACCTTGTGCCAATTGCAGTTGTGTGTACAATAGTTGAGGGCTACCTATGTAGGATGCACACAGTAGACCACCTATACATGACAATTTACAGGTGGTCATGTGTGTGTGCCATCTATGTTTGCTGTCTGTGCAGGTTGAGAAGGGTGTCAGTCCATAAGTGCCTACAGTGTCAGTGTGTGTGCTATACGTTCCCTCTTTGCCAAGCCATGGGCATACTGGACATGCCTCCATTTGTCTACTGGGGCTGGCACAAGGTGTTCTTGGTCTGAGTCCCTCTGTGCCTGTGGGGCCCTTGGCAGTGGTGGTGGACTGTGAGGGCCTTCACCATTCTGTCCCAGCTGCAGTTGTTTCCACAGGATCATACTGTGTAGCATGACACATACTATGAAAATGTGGGCACACATGCCTGGAGAGTACTGCAAGGCTCCACCAGATATGTCCAAGCAATGGAACCAGCGATTTCTTCATCCCAAACATGTGCTCTATGACGATTCTGGTTTCTGCATGTGCCTCATTATGGCGTTCTTGCGTGGCTGTGTGTGCATTTCTGATGGGAGTCAGATCCACAGTTCCAGTGCATAGCCAGCATCCCCCACCAGGTGGCCATATGGGATGTCCCCCCTGGCAAATACCTGATACAGCTGTGAGGCATGCCAGATGTGGGAGTTGTGATAGCTTCCAGGGCTGCCAGCACACACATCCATGATAATGCCCTGGGCATTGCACACGACCTGGCAGTTGATGTAGGGGTATCCCTTGCAGTTTATATAGCGCCTACCCTGCCTTGGTGTCTTAATGTGTATGTGTGTGCAGTCTATTGCACCCAGTACCTCCGGGTAGTCTGCCACATGGTGGAAGAGAAGCATATTGCTGGCCAACTTCTCCTGCATTCGGGGGAAATATATGTGCTCATTGACATGTGGTAACATGGCATCCAGAAACTGGTGAAGTACCCTGGATGCTGATGCCTGTGAGAACCCCATGATATCCCCAGTTGGCCTTTGGAAGGTACCTGTGGCTAGTATTCTCAAGCTTACACATACTTTCATGTCCACTGCGATGGGTTCCCCTCTGTTACTTCTGGCTCTGAGGCGTGGCCGGCACAGCTCATCAAGTTGCTGTATGGTGTCCCTGTCCACCCTGTAACACTCTACTCTCTCCAGATCATGTAGCCCCTGGTAGGTTACCCTGGGTCTGAACACTGTTCTCCTCCTCTGGTGCCTGAGATGGTTGTCAGCATCATCCTCCACACCACCGTCAGTCTCCAACACATGCTGTTGAATCAAAGTTATGGCATCCCCTAACATGTACATATTAAAAGTTCCCCGTCTGAATACACCAATGGTGCAGTGTGTCTGGGAATACACAAGTGTGTGTGTGGGGCTTTCACACCTTATACTATTGTGCAATGGATGATGCTGGTGTAATTGGGTGTGTATGTGCAATTCCAGCTGTGGGGTATCTTAAGTATTGGTTTTACAGCAGGTACTGCTATTGTGGGGCCTTTGGTGTTGACTTATGTTTGGCTGCTGTGATTCATCTATTGCCCTTTACTTCACTTTTCAACCCGATTCCCCTCCCATTGTCAGGCATGCATTCAGCTGCTTGCTTTCTTGTTTTGTACTTTCTCAACCCAGGATTGTGTTGGGAAATGTGTTATGTAGCTGATCTACTGCAAGCTTGCTTTGTTCTGCTGTGACAGTTCTCTTTTCATTGCTGTACGGCACCTCCCCTTTCCTGTTCTGCAGGTAGCTGCTAGCAGCCTTGTTAGCTGTTGTCAATGGCCCACTGTGAGTTCCTAGGTGTTAATTACTCATTTGTACTCCAATTACCATGCTGCAGGATTTCCTTATTGTCTTCCCGTATCCTTCCTGTTTCAGCTGTGGTGCACACCGCGCACAGCCATTTACTGGGTTTTGAGGGCGTTTTCATCCACGTTCACATGCACTTTCAGTTACCTTGTGTGCTCTCAGCTAAGCAAAGCTATGGCTACTTTCACACCCCTATCCTGCGGCTTTGCTTAGCAACAGGCAACCCGGATTAGCAATGCTCCAATGTGCTTACAGCTACGGTGGTGCACCCCTCTTTTGATGTCATGTTTACCTGCAGGCCACTCCTCAGTGTTGTATCGCTATGCCATGTGGTACATCCTTACGCCAGCGGGGAGTTTGCGATTCAGTATTACTTGACTCATTTGCATGACATTGACTACTAATTCCTAGTTACCGTGCAGAACACTGTCACATACCCTTAGCAACCCTTGCACCATGGTTGTGGTGTAGCATGCATGCCATTGACTATTATGGGGGATTCATGAATTGTGTTACATTGTAGTTTTATGGCATCTAAATATATTTTCCTTGTGATGCCGTTTGCGCACCGATGCACTGCTGTTTTACTTTGCGTTAGTGTGGCCATGACATTAAATGTTATTTTTTATGTGTTGTGCATGTTTTTTTTATGCCATTGGCTATATATTAACATTATAATAAGTAAGTTTGGTCCACTTTCATGGCTCCGATTTTATGTTTGAAAAAATGTAAACCGTTTTTTTTTGGTTTACATTTCTTCATGCTTACGCTATGCCTGCACCACTTTATGAATCGCTATATACCTTAATTTGCATGCTACACTGCTGTGCATGGGGTAATTAGCATACATGTGCTGGGAGCTGTGCAGCTCTGGCGAACGCTGATAGTGCATGTGGAAACAGCTCGTACCTCAATTGCTCGACGGCCATATTTGGCGCTAGATTGCTGACGCTACTCTGGCGCCTGGCGCAAGCTTCATGAATCCTGGGGATTATGTTTTCACTCTCTTTGAAATCAAACATCAGATGTAAATAAGTGGTTATCTTTTGAAGGTAGTGGGTAAAGAACCATATTGTGTGTATGTATATATATTATATATTTGTAAATCTGATGGCATCAGGTAGGAACATGTTTTTGCGGCATTTTGTTTAGTCACTTTTATTTCATTTTGATGTCAGAGGCATATACACAAAATGGCTGTCTTTTTTGGATGGGGTAATCAGGAATGCTGTTTATATGTAAATCAGAAATAATGAAAATATATACTTGCAGGCACTTCTTCCTCCACTTTCACAATAATGTAGCACAAAGGGGTGCAAAGAAAGAAACTTGAATCTGTCTTATCTATTTCTAGGATGGCAGACATTGTCTTCAGTTAAGATTCATGTATCCCCATAAGCATTTGTAATTTCAGTTTAGTGAAAGTACTTTTTTCATCAGCATTGAGCACTGAGCACAAGTTGTTTCTTCTGTGAAGAAAAATGTGACTAGATTTCTTTCCTTAATCAAGATTTTTGTTTAGTTCATCACTGGATCAAAATGTTGGAACATGGCCTAAAATGCACCTTAGAGTATCTAGAACCTCAAGGCTTAATTCAGACACACCAGTGCAGTCTTGCTCTGTTTCTTTGTGTTAAAAAGCTGGTGGAAAAAGCTGAGAAGAAAGACAAGATCTGGAAACCCAAAAATATATCACCTAGATGGCATTGGGAACCCAGAGTCTTTTAGCTAAACTTAATCCTAGTATTGTAGAGTCCAGTTATGCCTTATGTATAAAATTGACTTGCTTAGGGCTTTTTTTTTTTAGCTTCATATGTGCATTTCTATATATATATAGAACATGAAAAGGAAGGAAGGGTGAGTGAGCTAAGAAGATAGACTATATTATTAAAAGCTACTGACATCCGTATTTGGTCAGCAGTAGCTCCCAGTATCTGTTCTGGATCCACCACTGGTATTGGTGTATTTTGTCAGAAATGGACATGAGAAATGAAGATTTGCAACATTTGTTCTTATCTTCATGTTAGTAAATGGGAAGGTGTGCATATGAGATACATGTTTCAGGAAGGATACTTTAAACTGAAGCAATGTTTGTACATCAGCAGTGCACTTTCGGCTCAGAAGAAACTTCATTTCAGTGGATTTTTGCTGGAAGGTAAAATATGCTAGTCACTGTAAAAACTACCAGATTATAGAAGGATATCACTTGCTGATGAGACAGAATATTAATAATATCATTATTAATATTAATAATATTAATAGTAATAATAATAAGTAAACTCAACCTACTTCCAATCATCTGTATGCATTCATTTGGTCTGCTAAATGAAAATGTGTGAAATAATGAAAGCCTGCTGCCTTCTTTGTCCTTTCTA
The DNA here is from genome assembly GCF_019279795.1 of Protopterus annectens. Taxonomy (NCBI): domain Eukaryota; kingdom Metazoa; phylum Chordata; order Ceratodontiformes; family Protopteridae; genus Protopterus; species Protopterus annectens. The sequence goes on from NC_056736.1 coordinate 132,833,640, forward strand.
TGCTCACTTTTGTTTTCTTGGATTCATGTTCATTTATGGATCTGCTGTTTGTTCAATTAGATTACACTATGTTTTCATGCAAAAACTGTGCTCCTTTTTTGTAGTAGTGATATTCGGCCATGTTTTTTTTTTTTTTTTTTCTTTTGTATTCAGTAGAATGTGATTCATTGGATTCCACATGATCATTGCATTCTTTCTTGGAGTTACAGGATGGTTTTTTTTTTTTTTTTTTTTTTTTTTTTTTTTGCTGTCAATAATGAATGTTTTGGAGCTTAACACATTTACCTTGACTGGAAAATGATTCATGCTTTAAAATTGTTGCTTTTGCTGTAAAACTGCAGAAGTCATCTACTTCTATTTTTTTTTCAAGGACTCAAGATGAAAAGGCATTATTCAATCCAATTATTTTACTGACTGCATATGTTGCTTCCATTTCTGCTTATACAACTAATTGCATGTCATGGAAGGAATGAAATGTGACTATAAAATTCCCCAGTCTGGAACATAATTTATGTAGGCAGAGGATAAAGACGTCAGAAAATAAATGGTATGTCATATAAAAAACTTTGCGGTAAAGTTCAAATGTTAAAGATCCTTTTTATTAAAAGGGCTAACATATTTGAATCTTTCTCAGGTGGGGGGCTGCTGTTGAGCCTTGTGCAATAGTGGCAACGTAGTACTTTTGCAGTGACAGTGGCTTTCAGAGAGCATAGTTAACTGTGTGAATAAGTGAACTTATGTCAGTGAAAAGTGTGCAGTGAAGTTCAGAGTACTGTAAACATTGTGAATAACATTAAGAAAAGAGTTATGCAAGAAAGGAGAAAAACACTGACAGTTTTAAAGCATCTCTAGGGACTAATGATGGAGATTTGAGGCCTGACATTGGAATTAGTGGAGGTGCAGAAGGGAGATGTGTTGTCTTAAGATGCAATTAAATTGTTCTGGGGGAGAGTCATAAGTTGAAAAAATGTTTTCAATAACTGCAGCATGTGATTAAAAACAATAAAGAAGCATTCAGGGGCAATAGTGCAATGACAGTAAGGTACTGAAAGTAGAAGCCACAGGGAGAATATCCAAATTGTTGGTAAGACTTAAGGGATGGAAGGGCAGGATTCTCCATTAGATTATGTGAATGTTTTTGTATAGCCCACTGCTGTTGTGGCTATACCAATAGATTGCAAAAATATACCTTTATATGTGCAATTAGTGCCAGGTATGGCAGTGGGTGTTTAGAAAAGGTTTTAATATGGTTGGCATGAAGGTGAATTTGTGGATCAATTGGACCTACAATGCTGAATCTGTAGACAGAAGGGCAGCTGTAGGGACTATATTGCCATTGATGCTGTATGTACTTAGAAGAGATAAGTATTGTGGTAAGCAAAAAAATAGAGGCTGTTCACATTTACTTCGAAAAACTAGGAGGAAAATGAAAGTGGATGCTTCTTGCTGGGACATTAAATGCAAAATCAGAGACAGGGTGGATAGCCACAAAATATTATGACAGGTGAAGAAATGATGAATGTGTGAGATGACAAAGAGGAAAGGTTATTATCATGGGTCAGGCAGGAGTTCAAATAAGGAGTAGCAGAATGTGAGGTGGAGAACAGATGCCTGAAGACAGGATGGAAGTTATTAGCAACGACAATAGCAGTGGGTTATACAGAAACAGTCAACTAACCTGAAGGACACAGATTTAGAGGAAGACCATGGCATAGGAGAAAGCAGCTTTTCATCAGCAATTAGGGTCAGATCACCATTGAAAAATGTATAACATATATGGAAAGCATACAGTGATTGCAACCTAGTTGAATGTAGAGAAGGGAGAATGAGTATGTATGTTTGGGGGATGGGGGTGGAATAAAGGAGTGAAACAACAACAACTGAAAGAAAACCATAATGAAAAAAGGAGAGTGGCTCACTGAGTAAGTGGGTGAAGGTAACCCAAACAATACATTTTCACTTTGTATAGCTGAAAAAAAGAGCTAGCAGGAATCAGTACTGAAGGATGGATGAGACCATACCATGTAGAATCACAAAAAAGTTTGCGTTTCTTCTGTCATTCTGATGTTATGGTAATGACAGCGGTACAATGAAAGCAGCACTGTGAGAAGCAGGCTGGGATGAAAGCAATTTAGCCAAGCTAAATAAGTGATTTTTTTTTTTTTTTTTTTGTAAAACTGAATATTTTTCCTCTCTGAATTCTTTTTTAGGAGAAAGTAAATGAAAATTTCTGTACAAAAGGTGTTCTCACTTTTGCAGCCACTTTCAATTGTCCAGACTATGAGACATTGCAATAACATTTCTTTCCAGCAAAGAAAGCATTTTTGGGACCTACTATACTTGTCCTAAACACTAGAAAATCACCCTAAAATGAAATGTTGTCCATTTCTTCTGCTATATAGCAAGTTCTCTAATTAGATAATGAAGTCATAGAAATCTAAATTAACAGCTAATCACTGCATCAGCAGTGTGAGTCCCATACATTTGCTGAACTAACTGGAATGACTGAATAAAGTGGATTACATGCCTATTTTCTCATATAAAGAATGAAAGCAGTATGCTGTACACCTTCTTGACTTATAACATTCATCTTATTTTACCAACAAATATGAACAGAGACTTGAATTATTTTTCACTGCATGAATGAAGGGATTTTATAGCATTTTTTATCTACTACTTCAAAATATTCACATCTACTAGAACACAAATATACAGATGTAATGTGTTTTATGCACCTGTCTATCGACAGGCTGTTTTTTGTTCTTGTTAACATGCTCACATATTGTCTTAGACCTGCACAACCTGCACTTTATGTGCATTTGCAGATTTGCAACAATAAATATTTCTGATTCACCATAATTTTAAACTCATAACTGATGTCTAATTCACTTTCTTTGTCTTTTATGGATGATGAAACAAGGTGATAAATGCAATCTTCTTACAAATAATTTACTATCCAGGCTTTTTCTTGCAGTTTTGGAACAGAACATTCTGTTCTTTTTAGAATGGATGCACCACATGATATAGTGCACCATGGGTACATGCACACTGCTTTTCTTAATATTACCAGACTTACCATAACCTTCACATTTTAAAAAGCATGTTCACTGGAAACAAGCTTTTACATCAATGCCCTTGCTAGTTAAAAATACAGCAGTTAAAAAAATAATAAATGATTAAATGATTATTACTTGGGTGCTGTTGTTCTCTTTTTAAGTGTTACTTGTCACATTGGTATATATATATATATATATATATATATATATATATATATATATATATATATATATATATATATTTGAATGCAGATCTGAGGTGTACGTAACCAGACAATCAAGGCAAACAATTCCAGAGACATGACACTGTTTGCATCAGTAATTATACTGGCATAACTGTGAAAGTAAACTGCCATTAAATACCCTGTAATTCTTTTTATGTACTACCATAAATATGAACATGATTTCTGGTATGTCCATGCCCATGGTCAGATGCATTGCTGCTACCTGAATGTGACTGATACCTGTTGCACAAGCTCCCTTCATGGGGAAGCCCAGGACCATGACCCCATGGCCTGCCATGTCTGGGTGTTGACAGCATACTCACTGATGGAGAAGTGGAAGTACTGCCAGTATGGGACTCTGATCAGGCAGAGACATGTTGGCTGACAGCAAATGATATGACTAACCTACTGCCATGAGGATACCCTTCCTCTCCCAGTAGACATTCCATCACAGACAATGCTCATTCCATGGCAGATACCCCTTCATAGACACCCTTCATTCCAACATGTCATTCATCAAATCCGTTGAATCGGCAACATGGTGGAGGCAGCCATGCATGTCACACTGTACCATATCTGCAACCCTGAGCATTTATCTGGAAAACCTATGGGAACATGCCTGCGACTCTATGATGCCCCTAAAAATATGCTGAGTGGTACGGGAAGAGACACCTGCACCAGGTGGAGGTGAAAGAGCAGGCCCCCTCTGAGCACCCCTATCAACCCTCATGGGCACCTCATCCAAACATTGGCTACAGCCAGAGTCAACAGGTACTGTATCCACAGTAGCCATACTTCCTTGATCAATGGCCTTGCCCTCCACCTGTCCAATATCTGAGGGCTCACTGGAATGGGAAAACATAGGCCTACTGGCTATGTCTGATGGAATTGTAGGGGTGCCTTTATGTCAACATCAATGTCAGATTCAATCTCTGCACCCCTGACTGTGCCTCAGGTTGGCCACCATTATTCACAGAGTTTGCTGATACACTGACATCAGGTAGAAGAGGGCCCACACTCCCACTGTCATGATCACCTGTGATAAAAAGCAACAAACACAGGAAAGAATTAATACCTACACTACTATAGCTCAATATATACTAACAAAGTAACAGTGCTACCACTATTACAGACAGTACATCAATACACACAACAGGCCTGACATCAACAGCACACATTAAAATATTTCTTTAAATTGCTCAGCAGTACTGACATAAGAATGTTTGGCTTACAATCTACGGATGAGATTCTCCTCTGCAATCCAGATGGTCTGGAAGATGTTAAGCAAGTGCTAAGGAGAACATCATCACAATTAACCGTAACACAGGGGGTAATACTTTTACTCCTTTATATGTCAATTAACTATGCTTTCAACAAGAATATGGCTGAAAACTCCAACCTAAGCTAATAACTGTAGCAATCTTTAATGCCCCCGACATAAAAGCTATATGACATTTCAATTGTTTTACTATATAACAGTATTTAACTATTGAGATACCAAAGCCTACCTATAAGCTCTTCCTGGAATGTGCTTGCTGTCACTGTTGCACTGGCATCCAGCATATGCTGTACTCCACTGTCCTGGAAGCTGTTTGGATCCCTGATATTGGCTAGGAACTCTTCATTGGCTGTTAGTGGTGGTTCCTTAGCAGGCCATCTGTCACAGCACACTGCAGCTGCTGTCCTCCTTGCAGATGCGATTGTCAGTGGCCCTGTGGTGCACCTGCTCATATGTCCTGCCTTGGCCACCCACTGCATTCAGTTCATCAACTGTCTGGCACCATATTTACATCTTTTGTGCCATATATCCCTGCCCCCTTTCCAGCAGAAAAGTACCATGATGTTTAAAGGCATCTACAATCACCCATTTCTCAGCATCAGTAAAAAGGGGGGGGGGTTGAGCACTGATATGCTTGGGTGGCATACTCCTATGTGTCCTAAAAGATAACAGAAGGGTAATACACATAAGCATCACATAACTACAAAATAACTGTTCCCAGATAAAACAGAAAAGGTAGCCACTCAGTATTACCAACTGGAGAAACATAAACCGTCTAGAGATGTGAAATATGAAACACATGCAGGATGCAAAACAAGGAGAGTAAAAAGAACAACATATCCTTGTTTATGACATAACATTAACTCACTTTTGCTCCCTGCAAAAAGAGCAGTGTACCTTGTTTGTGCCATAACAGTAACTCACCTTTGCTCTTCCCCTGAAAGAACAGGAAATTACACATTTTGCTAACAAACCCTCTTTGAAATGTTAAAAGTACTGTCAAAAGAACTGTCTCTGAAACATTTGTACATATTTATCACATAACATTCCATTTTCATGTACTGGCAATCGTGTATACCTCTGAAATGGCCTGACAAACATGCCCATGCCATCAGTACACTTCTAACTAATTCATATTCATAAAACTGTAAAAACCTTTGTTTTAGATTTTTTTAAATGCATTCCAGCATATGCAGTATGTAGCAGACAAAATGGAAGCATATCTTCTGAAGTTCAGTACTCCTCTGTACATATATATCTTGAAGAAATAGCTTATGTGCAGTCTTCCCAACACACAAGTCTCCTCACCATCTGTTTCCCTAGATACACAGTTGCCTTTTTATATGGTGAAGATTCAGGGCTGTTAGCACAGTGAAGATGAGGTGTAAACTCATTAGAATTGCTGAATCCCAAATACTTGGATCCAGGCATGAGATGTACACATAGTGCAGGCACTCCCTCAGTGTTTGGTTTTAATGGATTGCAACTGTGAATGATTAGCGTTTGGGGACGGAAAACGCAACAGCATTGCAGGCTGCCTTACTTTCACTTGGGTGTGTCAGGTTAGATCTACAAAATATTAGATGTAAGGTTGGAAATGTAAGTAGCACACAATTCACAGGTTGTGTTCCTTAACATCCAACCCACCCTTCATTTGTTGGCAAATGCATATGATATAATTTCTACTTAATATTATCACACATTTAAGGCCAATAATATATAATGGCTTACACACTGTGCATCTCAGATTACTGGTCAGATAAATGAAGATTGACCAACAAACAAAGAAATATAAAACATAGCTGTACATTTGCAAGCAGTAATCATGAAAGGTTGTGTGATCACTAAGTGCACTACATCTAAAAATAAATGTACAAATAACACTTGTATGGTTTCATATCACTGTAGATGCTGTTCAGTTGGTTGTGTACAGACTGATTTCATTTCTTTGCTGGAAAGATGTTTGTGTGGCAAAGAGGGATAAGGCACATCCTGTGTTCTGAAGATGCATTATGGTGAGAGTTCAAATCCAGATCTATGTACACATATCTGATGTCAGCCATCATTTTCTTTTGTATATGTCATACATAGATCTTTCCTCATTTCAACTACTTGCCCTTTTTTTTCACCTTTTCTATCTTTATCTATTTTTTTTGGGGGGGGCAGTGTTTGCATGATGTGGTGCTGAGTACAATCACAGGAACAGAGAAAATGAATGCCATGTTTGACTGTGCTTTTCTCATTTGCTTAAAGTGCTGCAGTGCACAAACTGGACAACTGGGCCCCTGAGAAAGCAGATAGGACCCAGACAGTCTAAAACAGAAACCAGATACATTCAATTAATCCTATTGGGCATCGTACAAACCTACTAAGCAGTATTGTGCTGCAGTTAACAACAAAACCTTAAGAATGAATAGTAAAATAGGGAATGTCATATAACTAGTCCTGTGGCAGCATGTGTACATATAGGCCAGGAGGACAGATGGTTCAGGGTTCTAGTATAGGGTTTGCAACCTTTTTTTTCACTGTTATAACATTGCAATCTACAGCAATGAACAGAATGATAGAAAAGTTATATTCAGCCTTCTTGTGGCAACAGGTGTAAGTCTAGGACTGCCATACATATGGCCCTGCATTCAAATAGAGAATATTCCTTACACTTTAACAGTTTCACTTCCCATTATAGTCACTCTCACTTATAACACTTGAGATAGTGGAGCTGATAATAATTGCATGTATGAGGGCTGACACTGTAGTTTTGTGTCAGTTATTTATTTATTTATTTATTTATTTATTTATTTATTTATTTATTTATTTATCTATGTTTTATCACATTTATTATCAGAAGTATGACTGTGGGTATACTGTGTACTATATTCCTGTAAGTATAATTCTGCTATCTGGACTGGCATAGCCTTCACATTTGCCTAACACACATGCACAACTGCCTGTACATCCAATAACATTGGAATTGGAATTATGTAATGCCTCATTGCTGCTCTCCATTTAACATCATGCAAATGCATTGCTCAGGGGTACGCACTGCCAAGCAATGAGTTTCCATAATGGTAAGAGGAGCACAACAGTTTCAAACAGTGTGCGTACTACAAGTAAACATGATAAGTGGAATTGGTGAGAAAGTATCAGTCTCCATTGCTCTAGATCTGTAGTAGATATGGCAGGCATTTGTGGGGAAGGTGTTAGGTTTAGGGCACAGATGTGGACTCCTAGTTAAGAACCACAGTGACAGGATTCTGCAGGGGAACTATTCTGGCTACCAGTAAAAGTTGGAGGCTTTGGATAGTTTAGCTTGGGCTGTATCCAGTGCCACCAGTATTCCATTCACTGGAGACCAATATAAGCATCATTATAAAGACCTACAGAGGAGGAAGAGGAATGCACTGAACCACTGGATTAAGGAATTTAGGACTGAGGACATAGGTTCATAGGTTCATAGGTAGGTACTAGGCTATCGGCCCAAGGGCCTAAGTAAGCCTAGCCAACAAGTTTCCCTGGCTTACGCCACCCAAGAAAGTTGTTTTCCTGTGGATGATATTTTTTTGCTGTGGAATGGTACAGAGGTAGAGCTAAATGCATTTTTCAGTTACCTCAATAATACCACTCAATTCCTTAGATTTACCTCTCAATATTCTATGACTGAAATTGACTTTCTTGATGCCAAAGTAAGAAAAGATGAATACATGTTAAAAAAAACACGTTCCTACATAACACCAGCATGCATGCAAGCCACACCAAGGTCAACATCATCAAAGGCCAAGTATACAGGATTATGAGACTGTTTAATGATGATGATGAACTACAAATAGCCCTGGACCAACTTAAATCTGAGTTTTTAAACAGGGGCTATGATGCTAGAACTATAGATAGGTGCATTCTAGATGGATGGAGCAATAGGGCGGGTAGATGTAGACCCTATTATGATACACACACTACAACTCAAGCAAGCGGGCAAGTCAATGATTGCGATGAGGTAAGGCATATACATACAGACATAGACAACACACTTAGGATGCCACTCCCTTTTGCAAGCAACATCGATTGGCAACCTACAGGGTATAACTGGTACTAAGCCAAGTTTCACTTTTAGGAACAATAGAATATTGAGAAATTAACTATGTTATAGTAATGCCGCAGCCAATACTGTCAGTAGAAAAGATTGATTGGCCATATACATGTGTAGAAATTGTGGAGCATGTAAACTCATACACAATGGCAGGACTTTTACACATCCTTCGAAAAAATTCAGTCATAGCAGTAATCTCTACGCTGATTGTACCACATCAAACGTGGTCTACTTCACCTACTGTATAGTATGCTACAGCTTCTAAATAGATAAGACCAATAGACGCCTGAAGGACAGGAACCTCGAACATTATAGGGATATTAGGAACTGCAAGGAGAATAGTGCCATTGCTATGCACACCATGAATACAGGACCTGAACATATTTTTTAAATTTCTGGTTTTACAAATATTGTTTGAGAAATTAAGGTGGGGTAATTTATCTAATGACAAAGAAGCTGCTGAGCAGAGATGGATTATTAGATTTAATGCAGACAAGCCCCTGGGGTTGAATCAAATGGTGTCACTTAAACCTTATTTAAAAGCTCAACCTTTGAAACATTGATTCTCTTGAATTTTTAGATTTTTAATATGTTACAATACATTTTCTATATATTTTTTACATTGTATTTTAGATAGTCTGATTATTTATATATATATATATATATATATATATATATATATATATATGTATTAGCATTTTATATTTCATAAAAAAATTTTAATGTATGTATCTATATAAGCTGGATGCACTAGTATTAGATTTATGGTGTTGTTGCTAGGATTATCAGGTTTTTATTATATATAGTTATACACCATAAAAGGTTATACACATTTCTTATTTATCTTAGCTATAATTCCTTTAGTGTATGGTCTTTTCATTTGCATAACTGTGCTAATATGTACTGATGCACTAATTGTTATGTCCTTACTGGGTACAACTGAAATTTTGAAACATCATGTGACTAACCTCCAGTATTTAATGAATTATGGGATTTTTAACTGTTGTCTGATGAAGGGGTAGATCCCTGAAAGCGCTTACCACTGTTTTGTAAGGATTTATTCTTTGTAACTTTGTTTTGATTTTTTTCTTTATTTTTGTAATATATTTCCCAGCTGTGGTACTGTCAGTGCTCTTACTTTTGTTATTTTCCTGTGACCCTGTTGAGCAGAGCCACATAAGTGATCCCTAGGTTGTATTTCCTATTTGCCATCCACTTATCAAGATTTTTCTTGAAGAGTGCTAATGAGGAACTTTGCTTGACATAGATGGGTAGCTTGTTCCAGAGTATGGGAAGGCTCTGGGACAGGAATCTATCCCTCCAGCATGTCCTGTTTATTGTGGTGACAAGATTTAGGTCCCTAAAAGTGTGTCTTGTATAAGTATCATCTACAGAGAGTACTGGTCTTCTGTTCTGTTCTGTTTTTTTTCTACAGCTGCCAGTGACTGTGAGTGCAATTTCCAAACCCATGGGGATAGATTGGTGAGGATGAGGGAATCCTGTCTTATGTATGCAGCAGATACCTACTGTTATTATAGCATTAAAAGTTAAAGATAGCTTTTTTTGGCATTTTATAGAGTTGTATCAAATTGGCCATGCATATCTCACCTGCAAGAGAAAGTATGCATGCAATAGTACATAGCACAAACCAAGAGTACAATGTGAGACTTTAGTCAGAGGTAGTGTTTTCAAATGCCACACTTCCCAACTATACAATAATAATAATTCTTCAATAATATTTAAATTAAAGTAAAAACTCTATACTGGTGGCACAAATACCCTGCTGTAAACTGTAAGCTATAAAATTAGAACATGCATATGTGCAATATATGCAAATTTTGAGGATTACTTGCTGCAATCTATACTAAAGTGTGCTTCTGGTAGGAGGTGGTAGTCTTAAATGTAAAAGGTAAGATAATAGAGTTAAACAATTGTATTAATTCATTGTATGTGACATATGAGGTTACTAATCTTATCTTTTTTCTTTCACCCCGACCCTTATCTCACTTTTTATTTTTATTTTTATTTTATGTCAGATCATTTTTAAAACATATTTTTGTGCCATTTTTTATGTTATTTTATTTTATTTTTGACATTTTATTTTATTTTTTTAAACACCTTTATTGAATTATCACTTGTGACATAGGGACATATACATTTATATAAAAGTCATAAAACTGTATTAACGTGTTAAAATTAACAAACGTTATGCTTCACATATATTGCTATATATCATATAAGCTAAGCAATATTACATGAATTATTTAATTCATGCCTCTATTTTTAAACAAGAGACATTTATTAAACCATCACTTATGACATAAGCAATCATACATTTATATAAATGAAAACAAACCACACTGACACAATTCTAGTTTCAAGCATTTTACATCACAAACCATAATGACGCACTCCCAGTTGCAAGCATTATTCATTAATTATAATCTAAAATATTATTTTTTTTATTTTATTTTTATTTTTTTTTTTTATGTGTCATAGAAATGTGTCCATATCATCCATGTCTACCACATCACTAATTGCTCCACAGAACAGTGGGGAAGGCCTGTAAAACAGGATCCACTTGACCACCCCCCCCTCCACTGGCTCCAGCACCAAGGCCCAGCAAGTCTGGAAGCCAAGTTGGCAGCACTGCCTCTGTTACCCCTGCACTACCTGCCCCCTCAGGTAGTCCTGCCATGGATGCTGGTCCAGTGGTACCCTCCAGGAGCAGTGGTGGAAGTGGTGATTTTATCACCTGCACCAAGTTGACAGGGATGGTGTGTAGGATTGTGCAACACACCATTGGTGCACACCTATGCCAACAGGAGAGGCTGCTCTCTCTCATTTGGTGTATTACTAGGAGGAGGAGAATGAGACATCATGCACTCCAGCCAGTGGTGGTGTGAGGTAATAGTGACAACAGGCCAGTAGGCGAGGACTCGATTCTCACTGTCACCCAGCTTGATGACTGGGTTCAGGATGTCCCCCCCTCACCCTAATCATGGAGACCCCAACCTTTTGTGTCCATCACTGGCCCTGTCTCTTGTCTTGCTTGTTTTGTGTGTCTGCAATTGCTTCCTCACCTACCCAACTTACCTGAGCCAGGCATACCTACGTCCCTTCCCCAACATTCCTCTCTCTCTCTCTCTCTCTCTCTCTCACACAAAAAAAAATATATAAATAAATGGGCATCTGTCCCACAGAAAAAAAAAATCATCCCATACATAGCACTCCATTTAACACACATGTCTTCTTGATACACTTGATTTGGTCAAATTGGCTATACAACATGATTGCGTTGTGGTCACCCCTCTCTCTGGAGGTGACAGTCCAAATTCAGATTCACAGAAAAGAACCACACATACGAAAAACTGGTGCAGGGCTGGATAAACTTCAGCACAGCTTGAAGAGTAAAAATAACTTTAATTTTATGTTACAAAAAATGAACCATTCACAAGTTAAGCACTTTCATCTGTCAGCATACAGACTTCCTCAGGCGTCTTGTGCCCCCATATTTGCAAATCTGGTGATGTTAGAATGGGAGTCCGAACATTTGTTTAAAAGTAGATTTTATTCGGACATAGCATTCTATGCCAGATATTTGGATGATTTATTCATTCTATGGAAGGGTCAAAAAGAAGCTATTACTGAATTTATAGAGTATATTAATGGGACGACACAATTCTTAAGATTTACACACAATATAAACTCAAAAGGAATTGCGTATTTGGATACTTACGTTAGTCATGTGACTGATGGGTTTGCATCCAGGATATATAGAAAAACAACATTTTCTAATGATTTTCTAATGATTATATTGAATTTAACAGCAACCATCCACCATATATGTTTAAAAATGTTGTTAAGGGACAATGTATAAGAGCAGCGCGAATGTCCTTTACCAAAGAAATCATGGAGAAGGAAATGGAACTCATTTACAATATGTTTAGAAATAGAGGATACCCTAGCTATATGCTTAAAGACACTGTAAAATATGTTAAACAACAACGGGGCAATAAATATTTACCATTATTAGGTAGATCATGTGTTGATAGTGGGGACAAACAAGTGATAAATATGGGTACAAAATCTAATAAAGTGGTTAATAATAGAGTGTGTGTTTTGATATACACCCCGTATGTAAGTTTTATTAAAGAAATAATACAAAGGCATTGGGACTTGATAACTGTATCAGACAACATAGTTATGAAGTTAGGGAGTTATCCAAGTTTTGTATATAAGACAGCACCGAATATTAAAAGGTTATTAGAAAAAGCCAGTAATTATGTAAGTATCAAGGCTGCCCACAAAGGGACTAAGAAATGTGGAAGTTGTAGACAATGTGGGCGCATTAATGAAGTATTACATATTAAGCTTGAAGATATGAATCATACATATGTCTGGTGTAGGGCAGGCAATTGTAACACAAAGCAGGTGGTATACCTTGCCACCTGTACAGCCTGCCCTGCATTTTATATAGGTAAAACTGAAAGACAGTTAAAAAAAGTATTTATGAACATTATTATAAGATACAAGTGAAAGATAGGAACAATGCATTATATAGACACATATGTGATAAAGGGGAACAACATATATTTAAATTTGCTATTATTGACTAGGTAGTTTGCCAACCTTATGGAGGTAATTGGAAGATGTCACTGGCATTTAAAGAAAGTAATTGGCAAATACTTACAGATGCAACAAGATTCCCTGGTATTAATGATAGTATTAGTATTAAACCTTTTTTGATATTAGGTTAGTTACCAGTAACCGACTTCTTTGTAGTTCTCATATATAGTATAGTATTTATATAGGTTTTCATTATTCATTATGTATTTCATACCTGTATGAGTTTATTTATATGTACATCAAATAGTTAATGTATCATACTATATTTTAACAAATTTTTATAAACTCTTGTATTTAACTTCTTATTAATAATTTATTAGAATATTTATGTTTTTAAGGGATTGAAGTGCAATGTTTTTTTAACACAATAGGATGATGTTCCTTTAAATACATGTATATATATATTTTTGGCACCATTTTCTGCTATTTAAACTTTAGTAAAATCATACTGTTACTAGTTCTGAGGAAGTCTGTATGCTGACAGATGAAAGCGCTTAACTTGTGAATGGTTCATTTTTTGTAACATAAAATTAAAGCTATTTTTACTCATCGAGCTGTGCTGAAGTTTATCCAGCCCTGCACCAGTCTTTCGTATTTGTGGTTCTTTTCTGTGGTTCTATACAAATTCAGATACAATTTTCAACATGCATTCATGTTTTTTTCCTGCCTCTGTCCTGTACATTCCTGCCCAGATTTCCCTTTGTTCTTCCCCATGCTTTCTCCTCATTTCACCACAGTCCTATTTACCCCATTTCACCTCTTTAATTAATTTTTGCATGAATGTGCACATCGCAGACCAACTCGCAACAAAGATAACCGGCGGCACTGTATTTAAAAGTAATATATATATATATATATATATATATATATATATATATATATATATATATATATATATATATATATATATATATACACACACACGTATTCAAGCCCAGTACCACCATTTGGCACTAACAATAAATGTATAAATGCATTTATACATGCTGCCACAGAGTATTTTATTGCTTTACTTAAGTAGCTGGTGTATGCAACAGCAATTTATTGTGCAATTACCTATGCAATGTATAAAATATACATGATACTCAACTGACTCTGTAGTACTATCTATTAAATGCATTGCTGATGTATTCTTTTGGTTCAGATGGTACTGGGCTCAAATACAGGTGTATCTATCATTTCAAATACTTGTTTGTGTACTTCAGAATTCTAAATTGTGGTATTTATGAATCTGTGTCATTAGCTGTGTTTGCACTCAGTGCAGTAATGATGAAATGTCTAGTGCTAGATGGTAATGGCATTCAACAAAAGTTAATAAGCACCTTTTTCCCATTGCAGCACGATACTGTGCATCATGCACCATCACACAACGATTCTTTAAAAATAAAATGGGGACAGATAGGAAAGTGGTGAAATGGAGAGCAATCAGAGGGAAAGACAAAGTGAATGGAAGGCAGGAATGTGCAGGAAGGGTGTAGGTAAGAGCCATAGCTATCCATTTCTCCAACAGTAACAACTGGGAACAAGTTTAGTTTATTAGCTAAATTTAGACTGTCACCTCCACCGAAAGGGTTGACATCAACATAATTGTGTTGTAAAGCCAATTGGATCAAATTAAGTGTGTCAGGTAGACACGTGCAAAATGAAGTGCAATGTATGGGTGGATATTTTTTGGGGGGGGGCAGGTTCCCTTTTTTTCTTTTTGTAAGGAGAAAATAGATTGTAGCGGAAGGGACATAGGCAAGTCTAGGGCAGGCAGTTTGGGATGGTGAGGAAACATTTGCAGAGAGACATGACATACAAGACAAGTGACAGGGTTGGTGAAGGACACAAGAGGGGGGGGTGAACACCTTGGTTGGGGTGCGGGGCATCGCAAACTATGGACTTGATGTTTGGTGACAGAGCCAAGTCCTCACCTACTGGGCTGTCATCACTCTCACCTCACTGCACCAGTGGCTGCAGTGTCTGATGTCTGTGTGCCCTTGTATTATTCAGGATGATGAAGGAGAGCAGTGTCTCCACTCAGTGTATGTGTACACCAATTGTGTGGTGCACAATCCTATGCACCAGACCTGGCAGTTCTGCTCAGGTGACAAAATTACCCCTATGCCTCTGCTCCCAGAGGCAAACACAAGCTTATCTACGGGGGCAGATCTAGCCTGAGGGTCCAGGTAGGGCAGGGACAGCAGTGGGGGTGCTGCCAAGCTGCAGCCCAATAGTGGTGGGTCTCCGTGCCATAGCCACTGAAGGGAGTGTAGACAGACCATGGAGAACTGGCCTACCCTGCCATGCTGTAGTAATAACATAAATAAAATTAAAATTCCATAATGAAATAAAACATAACACAAAATAATGGACAGAATAACATTAAATAAAATTTAAGCATGTAATGAATTAATACAAGAATAATAAATAATAGAATTACAAATACAATGAAAAATAATATGAAATGAAAATGTATTTAACAGAAAATCAATAGAAAATTACACATAATAACAAACCATGGATAATAAAAAAGAATTATGATAATGAAAAATATGATTATATACATCGTATAATAATAAGAATACAAATAATGATAAAAAATATGAATAACATAAAAAACAAATGAAGAGTAGAGAAGGGGTGGGGTGAGAGAAAAAAAGAAATAACATTAGTAACCACACAGATAATATACAAAGTATCTACAAATAATGTATAATATTCTGACACATTTTACTTATAATAATACACAATGCTAATAAATACCTTTATTACTTTGAATACTACCCTGTTGCCAAAACAGACACACTGTAGTGCAGATCCTATCACATTAAACAATCATTTTGGGGGGGCATATATTTTAATATGCATGTTCCATGTACACTGATTACATTTGACAGCAGGCCACATGAGCTATACCTGTAGAGGTCTGCACTTCTAATGTATCATTGCAAATATGTAACAGTACTGTACTTTTATTGATGATCTAAAACAGTATTCTAAAGAGATGGCTTTAAATATGGGAAGTGTGGTATTCACACTCACACGCAATGTAATACTGTACCTTTCATTTTGTAATACAGCAATGCAATCTGCAGTATGCTCTTGTTGTCTCTGGTATATAGGTCATGTTTTACATTGTAATATTTATGTCAACTGAAACAAGTACTATATACTGTGGACATGTGGTTTTATAAACTACCACCCCTGGCTACTCTGTAATACTGGACTGTTGTTCTAAGTAACATACTAATGCATGCATGCTTTTGCTTTACAATGGAAAAATGCATACTCCATCTGATACAAGTTTTTACCACAATAAGCTGTATTTACTCTTAATGCTAAAATAACAACACTGCATGGAAGCATACTCACCACTTGCATCTCTCATTCTTCTTATTCTTTCTTCATAGGTCTACACATTCAGTGCCCATTCTTCATTAGCTGTGGGGAAAACAGAACACAACAGAATACCATTAAAAACACCAATAATGAACATATGCAGCTCCTACCTCCTACAGGCAGTGTCTGTAAGTGATACTTACACATCTGTGTGGGGTGCTATTATTCCTGCATTCCTCAATCCAATGGTTGAGGGTGTCCTTCTTCCTTATCCTGAGGTCTTGGTAGTGATTCCTGCACTGATCGCCAGTGCAGGGGATACCGGTAACACTGGACAAATTCCAGGCCAAACTATTCCATGCATCTGATTTGTAATCTGATTCATGATAGTGCTCTTGCAAAAGACAGGGACCATAATCATTCACTAGGAGTCCAACAAACACTTTGGACTCCTGCACACCCCAACTTTGAGATTGAAATTTCAGAACCTCTCCCTGAACATGAGCAGTGTCCAATGCAGATGAACACCAATGTATAATGACTTTTCCCACCAATTCCTTTTATGACAGATACTGAGAATGCACACTATTGTATTTGTAATCTGATCCATGATAGTGTTCCTGCAAACGCCAGGGACCATAATCATTCACTAGGAGTCCAACAAGTACTTTGGACTCCTGCACACCCCAGCTTTGAGTCTAAAATTTCAGAAACTCTCCCTGAGCACGAGCCATGTCCAGTGCAGATGAACACCAATGTCGCTGGTATATTTAATATTTTATAAAACCAAACCAGCATGTATTTTGAAGGCAGTTTTTACTTACTTCAAGATAACATTTTAGAGTTAATTATTAAGTGTTTACTGATGCTTGACTATTTAATTGCTTGATTTTTAATTGATTGTTAATTGGTTGTATTTGAGCAAGGTATATAAATGGGTTGGTTTTGTTATATGTATTGAGACCTGAAGAAGCGTGCAGTGATTGCACGTGAAAGCGGTTGTTTTAATAAATACTGGATCCTATTAATTCTCCTGTGGTGGTCGTGCTCTGTTTTGTATTCATTCTGTTTCCTTGCTTGGACTACGACCTTTGGACGGCTGCTGTATTTCTTTTTTGCTACATGAACATTAATGTATAATAACTTTTCCCACCAATTCCAGTTTTGACAGATACTGAGAACACACACTATTGGACTTTGCGACATTTGAAAATGCTGCTTAGCATCGTGCAAATATGTTGCCTGTGTTTGGGCATTGGGAAAAATAAAATGAAGTTCATTAATACAGATGTTATCTTATCAGTACACAACTGACAATATTACTGTGTCATGCATCAGGAAAATACTTAGGATATGAGAAATACTAAGCAACTGCTATAACTCAGGGTAACTATAATGTTAGGAGGCACACAACTGAATAAAGAAAGACGTCTGCTGTTGTAGAACCATGAACCTTATATATGGTAGTCAAAAATTCACAGTTGTTACTAGAAGAAAGATTAAAGTATATATGTGTATGTATAATTACAATGCAATGTAATGCAAGGACACATTAGTAAAATACAAGTTGCAATCCTTGCATCAGAACCCAGGACCATGTGGACTGTAGGGCAACACTTAACATCTGCAGCCACAGGATAAATTACATGAAAAACTACTACTTTAATATTTATCCTGGGTTCTCACTGTTACATGTAGTGCAATGGCGCTCAGCAGGTTTGAACTATCCAGACTGACATTAGCAGAATGCATCCCAGGTCTATTTCTAGATATCTGTTTCCCATCAGCTACGTGGGTGGTCCACTTCTACAGTTTGTGCACTGCCATTGTGTGCTCAAACCAGCTGTGCATAGCTGATGCCATTTATGCTATGTGCAGGTATGCGTAGCAACCCACAAACAGTGGCTCCATATATTAAGATAAAAACAAATGATAATAGGCAGCATATGAAATCAGTGGATCACACTCACTACTAGACTATGTAACTACACAGGAAATATCCCTAAATAATTTTAAAATCCAATTCACGATCTGATGCAGATGCCAAACACAAGACTGGTGTTAACCTGTGTTTCAAACATACACCTTTGCAGCAAGCAGCAACAGGCATCCAGCACCATACCTCAATTGGGGGTCAAAGGCTTAAAAATAGTGATACTCTTTAAATATTGCTCTTACATGCTTAGGAAGTGTATAGAATAACAGGTTATGCATTAGCATGACCTTTCTGAAGGATATGAAGTCTTAAACTAAAATGTGTGCCATTACTTCTTGACTTCAGTCCTCAATGATTTGCCAGTGATGTTACAGAAAACCAAAATTGTATAATAAACAACCAAATATGAGTCCAACATCTGGACATTCTGAGAAAATCTATACAGTTAGGAGGGATGTTCACCACACAATAAAACTAAAAATAATGTACAGTCATAACAAAATATTACGTTACCTGTACTTCTAGTGAAATGTTTCACATTTACAATACTGCACTTACTGATAACACACCCGATTATGATGTTTGCTTGCAAATATACGGCAATATTTTACATGTCTGTGTTTCTTGGTCACTCGTCAGTTAGTCTGAAACATACGGTGTGTACACCATTCGATATCATTGCATTTACAATATCAAAGGATATTAACTGGGAATAATATGATAAGCGGCTGCCAACTAAGGAAAGACAGGTTGGATGTCACAAGCAAGAACTGACTGTTCTTTTGTGGGTGGTAGAGTATAGATGTGTATCTACTATGGCACTAACAAGACTGTGTTGGCCTGGTTACCCTACATATCTGGCATCATGACTGTTGCATGATTTAGTTGTGATTGATACTTGTTATCTCTAATGCATACCTAATGGAGATGTACAGTGATCTTGGAGGATGTTTTTAACCTCCTAGGTGTTGAGTCACTGTGCTATGGCATGTCTCATAGTCAATGCAAGGACTTGTTGAGCATGGCTATGTCTGCCAACAAGCATACTCGGTGCTGGTTCCTCCTATGAGTCATCATTGGCCTGTAGCTGTGCTGACCTTGGCATTGTTGGTAGGATGTGTTCCCCATCCCATTAATGATCCTGCTGCAGCTGTTTCCACTATGTTGACTTGGGTAGCATAGCACATACTATGAGCATTGAGGGACATGTTGGTGGACTGTAATGCCCTCGGCCAGAGGTATGTAGGCACTGTGAGAGCAGTAGCTGAAAAACATGCTATATGGCACTACTGTTTAGAATATCCCCTGGATTCAGCAAGCAGCTGTGCAAGAATAAGTTATTCCTGCACGCCAGGGTTCATTCCTGTTCAGCACGGCAGCATGCCATGCATATGTATGAAGGCACGTTGCCATGCTGTAAAATGGACAAAGTTCCATGTACGAGCACAGGGGCTGTGTCTGAGAGCAGATCTCTCACAATATACACAGCCGCCTGCACATTAGAATTGTCTTTTTGCAATTTAAAACAAGCGGGAATGCTCATAGCACCCCCATATCATCAGGATAGCAAATCTGGTCAAAGCCATACGGGACAATCATCCCTATCAAGACAGATGTAGTTAGAATAACACATGTGGCATAAGCACATAGCGCACACTTCCCAACCCATCAGAGTAAGGAATGTGGACAAAGCCAAAACAGACAATCGTTCCACAAAGCAGAAAGTTGATAGAATAACAGGTTCTGCATTAGCATGGATATTCTGAAGGGTACAAATAAAATAACACAATAAATATATTTTTTTAAACATGCAATAAAGTTTAAGCATGGCTGCGTGGGTGTGCCCGTTGCTTAGCTCTATTTAGTCCAGCATAAACAGCACAAGAAGTTAAATAGCAAGATACATCCAATATAAGCAGTATTGCAGCAGTGTAGTGGTTAGAGCATACACTTTGCAAACACCGATTCCCGGTTTGATCCCCACTGTAACCAATCTGCATTTTACATGTGAAAGCAGTACATCATTTTTTTTTCTTTTTTTTATAATTAGCTACTAAATAACATATATTTGTTAACCAGAGTACTGTAGTAGGTCCAGATGTGAGGTGGCCATCTAATAAAGTTGGGAAACCACCATATAAACACAAGTGCCCAATACAGTATAGTCACACATGAATAAATGTAATGTAAGCACATTGGGGGATGTCAGGGACAGTAAAAAAATGATAATATGTAATGAATGATGAATCAATTCCATACAGCAGATAGTCTATAAAATAAAAAAAATAAGCAATGATAAGCATTGCACAGCTCTGCTTACCAGGTGTAAATATTGTGTAAATATGACTGCTAAGCAATCAGTAGCCTAGCTAAGTGGATTTGTCCATTGGTAAGCAGTGCAGAACCTGCCCCTTTAAGCACTGCCAACCTTAGCTAAGCAGGTTTGCCCATAGCTTAGCTTAGCTCAGCATATTCAAAACCATCCAATCATGGCAAAGGGTGGAAAACTGCCCGTATTTAAACCCCACAGGTAGGAATACAGCTCATAACTGGTTACAGCTTCCTACTGTAGGCAGTATGGCAGGAGATGGTGAGGCCATGCACTTCCGGGTGCAGTGCTGGGGCATACAGGAGTCCAAGGTCATGGTAGGACTCCTGGTGCAAAACCATGAGGAGAGACTGTTGCAGGGCCAGTCCCAGGACTCCCAATATAAAGCGGAAGTCTGGGACCATCTCGCCCATGATCTCACCAGTTTCACTGGTATCCCTTGAACTGGTGAGGAGGTCTGGCTCCACTATGCTGATTGAAGCATAGAAAGAGGGAGCTCTTGGATGAGTGGGTCCAAGAGGCAAGGCAGAGGGGTAATGTCCAAGCAGTGTGTAAGTAGTCATACCAATAACTGTTTACTAATGTCTAGCCTGTGTATGTGATGGATAGGTATGCCTAAATATTACTCTGTTTCCCCAACAGCTGTAGCTGAGTGGGCTGTGAATCAGGAAGCCCATGCTAGTAGTTTGCAAACGCTGCATCATGAGGCTGGTGAGTAACAATCCTGCTTGTAGTAGTCATACCAAATAAATATAAAGTAGTAGAAAGTCACCTGGCAGTATAAAAACTCTGTATGGGTTTTACTGAATAAACCAGACAATATGACAGTAATAGTCCCATATAGGTCATATTTAAATAAAACTGTAACTGCCTGGCAATAAAGTTCTAAATCCAGGACTGGTTGTGTTTACTCTGGTATTGTATGGCATTTAATGTTACATTCTCTGAATAGTAATGCTGTGTTAACCACTGTTATCCACACTGTACTACATGAAAAAAGTCTAGGAGTATCTGTATAAGAGTACAAGATCAGATTGTACAACCAAGAGAGACTTAGACAGAAAACACTGAAGAAATAGACAACAATATCCAAATAGCACACTCTGAAGAAACTTAAATTGTATTTTTAGCAGACACAGCCATGGTTCTAATCCTCGGATTGGTAGTAAGCTGTATGCATAATCATACCTCTCAACTATACAGATGTTTGCAGAATGTCCAGATAATTGGCTCATATTTTCTGCCTGTTCCTCTGTCCCCCTGGTAAATCAGTGGGATGATCTCAGAATTGTAGTCACTAAATAATGACATACATTTGATTTTCAGAACTCAAAACCTTCAGAAAATGTATATTAACACAAATCCTGTCACTCTAGCAACTCTCCAAGTTTATGAGAGCAATATTCAAAATATGTCCCTATTTGTACCCCCATGTTGTCAAGCTTTGTCCAGAGTGTGTGCATTAAGAGATTTAGAGGTATGTGCATAATATTAACTCAGAATCTAGGAATATGTGTAGAAACAGTCAGGTAGTGTTAAACATTCCCTCCACAGGTCTGTCAGATAAGAAAACTGTAATTGCCTGACAATAAAGATTTAAATCCTGGACTGGTAGTGTTTACTCTGGTATTGTATGGCCGGACATGTATCATTCACCAACATCTGATATCAGAACAGTGCTGTTGTGTCAACCATTGTTTCTCACACTGTGCTACATAAAAATATGTCTAGGAATGTCTGTATAAGACTGTTGTAATTACAATGTCAGATTGTACAACCAAAAGAGACTTAGACAGAAAACACTGAAGGACTAAACAGCAATATCCACTCTGACGAAACTTAAATTGTTGTATTTTTAGCAGACACAGCAATGGTTCGAATCCTGGGAGTGGTAGTAAGCTGTATGCATAATGATACCTCTGAACTGTACAGATGTTTGCAGAATGTCCAGATAATTGGCTCACATTTCCACCTGTTCTTCTGTCACCCTGGCAAATCAGTGGGATGATCTCAGAATTCTAGTCACTAAATAATGACATACATTTGATTTTCAGACTTCAAAACCTTCAGAAAATGTATATTAAAACAAATCCTGTTACTCTAGCATTTCTCCAAGTTTATGAAAGCAATATTCAAAATATGTCCCTATTTGTACACCGGTGTTGTCAAGCTTTGTCCAGAGTCTGTGCATTAAGAGATTGAGAGGTATGTGCATAATATTAACTCGGAATCTGGGAATATGTGTAGAAACAGGTAGTGTTAACAAACATTCCCTCTACAGGTCTACCAGGTAAGATGTGAAACATAGCTATAAGACAACTGAAGTATATACTGCGTACAAACATACCACTGCCCAAACCAAGGCCATAGGGTATTGTAATAATATATGTAGATTAATGATTAGAGCAAAGAGCATTCAATTTGCAAGTACTGCAAGGATATATAAGTTGTTAATTGACATCTCTGTCATCACGCCACCATATCTGCAACAATAATCTAAACACACATATCAATGGGTATGTTTACACCAAACCTACTGTCGGGACATATGTCCTATTGTTCAACAAATATTGAAATGTGTTTCTATTCATGTTCCATGTTGAAATACTATCATTGGTGGCCTGTTGCTATCAATGTAACCTGCATGCCAATGTAATGACCACTGTGGTTCCATATATGCATGTGTTCTGTTTGCTATGCAACTGTTCCAAATCTGTTGTTTTGGGTTAATGGCAATATCTATGCATGCTGTTGTAACTAAGCCTGGATTGTGTTGACTATTACTAACCCACATATGTTCTAATACTGCAACACCATAGCACGTTTAGGAAGGCTGGTCCCAGTGGACCCACCTCTCCCACCTCATCTGGCCAGTGGGGGGACAGATTGCCTTTTTTTTTTAAGGTGAGAGTGAGATGTTGTGGAAGGATAGTAGGTATATTTGGGGAAGTAGGTTGGGTTGCAAGACAGAAAAGACAGACAAGACAGCATACAGGGGTGGTATATGACACATGTGGAGAGTAAACACCTTGGACAGGGAGAGGTGTTTGGAAATTAGAAGCCCATGAGCTCCCAAATGGAAACAGTGGGACTGAGGTCCCCACCCATGGGCAGTCACCACTGCACCTTCAGGGCCCCGAAGGTGGGTGTGCTGGGGACAGAGAAGGAGGGGCAGGCTGACCCTCTAATTGCGCCACATGGCCCTCAAGCTGTCATAGCAGATCTCCCAATTCTCTGTGGAGCTCCCTATGCACCAGACCCCAGACCTGACTACAGGTGACAGGATCCTGTTCACACCCAGTCCTGGGGGGACCTCCATTCCCTGAGGTGGTTCCACCCAAAGGTGGTGAGGGACCAGCGGACGAGGAGGTCCCAGGGTGGGTTCCACTTGTGCTGGGGCCCGGTGCCATGGCCAGATGAGGTTGGAGAGGTGGGTCCGCTGGGAAAAGCCTTCCCAAACATGCTATGGTGTTGCAGTTTTAGAACATATGTGGGTGAGTAATAAGTCAACACAATCCAGGATTAGTTATAACAGCATGCATAGATATTTCCATTAACCCAAAGTACCAGATTTGGAACAGTTGCATAGCAAACAGAACACATGCATATATGGAACCACAGTGGCCATTACAACAGCATGCAGGTTACATTGATAGCAACAGGCCACCAATGTTAGTGTTTCAACATGGAACATGAATAGAAACATATTTCAATGTTTGTTGAACAATAGCACATAAGTCCTATCAGTAGGTTTGGTGTAAACATACCCAGTGATTTGTGTGTTTCAATTATTGTTGCAGATATGGTGGGGGGAGAGAGATGTCAATGAACAACTTTTATATCCTTGTAGTATGAGGTCCTCTGACCTTTTTTCCTGTTTATATCTTCCAGGTACAATGTCCCGGGAATGGCTCCCTGCATATACACCCCAGAAAAATGATGCCATTATAAACTTCATAATACTACATCATGGCACCCTATTTGGCCGCAGGGCCCATGATCTGCAGGAGAGGACCACCCTGTGGAACGTGCTCGTCCACAGGGTAAATGATGTCAGCCTGCATAACCACAGTCATGAGCAGGTACGGCATTGGTGCACCAATCTGATCTGCCATGCCCGTCAACATGCTGCTGCAATTAAGAGGGCCCAGCTAGCCACAGGTGGGGGTCATGCCATCCAGCCCCTACTGACTCATACTGAAGAGCACCTCACCAGCCTTGGGGCACCCACCCACCAGCCAAGCCAGGAACCTGAAGATAGCATTAAGGAGGTGGATGCCACCCACACAATGTATGAAGAGCGTGCAGGTAAGGCCCAAGGGCACATTAATAGACCACTGTTGCTTATCCATCATCATCTGTAAAGTATCTACATGCATATGTCAGATAACATAGTCTGTTGCTGCAGTGTAGTAATGAACAGATGTACATAATCTCTAGCATTGTGGGTTTGTACTGTTGATGTACTGAAATGCTGCTCACACCCTGTACCAATGCCACAGGTGTGGCTACTGACATTGTATCTCTCACACAACTATGTAGGGCCCTCTGGTATACAACCAGGGCAGCAGCCTGTAGCTGGTGAGTATGGAGTTGTTTTTCAGGTTTGCCAATATGGCCTGCCATGTTATAGCCATTGTATTTGCCATGCACACATTTAACACACCTACCGATAATGCATGCTGTACATGTTCACTTATTGCTGTGGTTAACTTCACTGCATCACAGTGGTCACCATGGTGGCATATCTGAAGGGTATGTAAGAGTCCTGCAGTATACCTAACAACCTGTCAGTGCAAGATGTGTGGATAGAGATCAACATAATGGTGCTACAAATGGCCTTCAGTAGGGACATGTCTGAAATATTACCCTTATACATTGGCTATAACATTGTATACACCACTATTACAATGGCAACTTTTCCTCATCTAAACAACGGCAAATCACAATACCACATTCCACACCTTTTACAATCTGTAATGTGATCCTAACATGAGCAATGAATGTGTAATATGGAATCCTATGTAAGGACAACAAATATGGGGAATACATACCTTAACAAACACTGGAAGCATATGTGTGCACACACTCCAAATAACATATTGTGGAAGCAGCTTTTCAGGTACTGACAGCATTCACTCTTCTTGAGTACTCACCTTCCATCAAGTACAGGGCTTCAATGTCACACCAAGTAATGGTCTGCTGCCCAAGAAGTAGTTCCATGACATTTACCCACTCACCTGCAACAAAGGCAGCCATGGCTTGCACACATCTTGCAAACCATGGAATGGATCCCATATCTGAAAGGTAGCACTCAGGAGTGGCGGAAGTAGCCTTACCTCACCATTGCATAAAGCATGACAAACAGTGCAAACAGTCATGTGTGTGTGTATGAAGTATGGGACAACATTAATGTAGAAAATACACAGATACCCATCCAAGGCAGAT
Organism: Protopterus annectens; assembly: GCF_019279795.1. NCBI lineage: Eukaryota > Metazoa > Chordata > Ceratodontiformes > Protopteridae > Protopterus > Protopterus annectens. The sequence continues at coordinate 132,859,949 of NC_056736.1, forward strand.
GAAAATACATTGCAAACTGGTCACAGATGCTGCCCAGAACATGCAGCAACACTGTGGGACTTGCAGGAATGTCTAGCAAGTACTGCCTGTGCAGTACCTGTGTTGACAATCACCTGGAATCTGCATAAGTGTGGCCTATGGGTTAGGGTAATCAGATGGAAGAGTTGTTCTACAGGAAACATCATCCAGGACATATGCATAACATCAAGTCTCCCAAAGGTATGTGTTGCAATGTGTAATGGTGTACTGAGACCCAGGCTGAAACCTACAGACAGTATTAATTAAGATACATGTGGTGCACAAGCAACAACTCAGGCCCGTCATCCCCATTTTTACCTTGTTGGTGCCAGTGTGCACCTTTAGGTTGCTGTTCATAAACAGAAACTAGGCTGGTAGACATGGTGTTCTGAATTTGGAACACTGCAAAATAACACTCGTATGTGGTCAATAGTTGTCAAGCATCTGTAATAAGGCTGAGGATGGGGAGGGGTGTCATCCTGAAACACAACAGTGAACTGAAACATACATCCAATGCTCACTAAGAATGGCTGTATCTGAATACAGTCTAAGTCATGAATTGTGCCAGACATAACCCTGACTCCCCATTTTTACCTTGTTGGTGCCAGTGTGCACCTTTAGGTTGCTGTTCATAAACAGAAACTAGGCTGGTAGACATGGTGTTCTGAATTTGGAACACTGCAAAATAACACTCGTATGTGGTCAATAGTTGTCAAGCATCTGTAATAAGGCTGAGGATGGGGATGGGTGTCATCCTGAAACACAACAGTGAACTGAAACATACATCCAATGCTCACTAAGAATGGCTGTATCTGAATACAGTCTAAGTCATGAATTGTGCCAGACATAACCCTGACTCCACAGCAATAGTGAAGGCACTGTGTGACCTCCAAGGACTGTGCACATGAGCTGACCTTGCAATCTGGCAGAGATGGGGGACATTTGTAGGGTGGAGTGACCAAATAATGTCAAGTGAAGATGGGCCATGCTAGTATATCCCTTCCAGGAATAGTGAGTGCTGTAATTCACTTAACAGGTACTGCAACAAACCATTGTGTTAAGGGTGCACACACTTAAACAACCCACATTTTGTATGCATCTCATTCAGCATCTGCATGACTAACACAGTTGTCTGATACTGCATTTGATTGCACAGTTCATGTGTCACATATCAGGTGTGTGTAATGTTAACATATGCAGTACTGTGGCCCCACTGGATATCATGGAAGAGGCTGGCATGTTAACAAGGGTGTGTACACTCCTCAAATCCACTTTATGCATTAAAGGTTGTCAGTGTAATCAGATTATATTACTCATAAATGTACTGCTGATGGTGAAATCTGCAAATCAAAGGTCAGGCATTAACTATTGACATCAGTCCTCATATCATCCCAGGTATGTGTAAGACAAACACATAGGGGCTGTGAGCAACAGAGCAAACATAACTGCATTCAGCAATGGTCTGTACACTCATGAGGTATGGTGCACAGTACATGCCAAGGTGCTGTACAGGTGCACAGCTGGGTGCTGTGTGTTCCAGGGAAATGGGCATCACCTACTAAAACAACTCATGCATCACAGAGATGTATAATGTTCATAGCAAGGATTGAGTATAGCTGCAGTGCTGTTGAGTGCCATATGTCATGCATGTTGACTGTTGGGTAATGAGAGGTCTATGTAATATCTTTGTGCCACCTCACCTGTAAGTGTGTGTGTGTGTGTGTGTGTGTTTGTGTGTGTGAGTGTGTGTAGAGGTAAGCAATGATGTACAGGTCTTAAATTACATGTTTTGTTTTCCCCTCACAGGTGGCGAGGTGGGTCAGGGTCCCTCCTGCAGGCAAACTGATGTTAGTGTCCATATAGACTCTGACAAAGATGATAGTTATGGTGAGGCACAGGCAGGGTTGTCAGGAGCTGAAGTTGTGCCATTGGTTGACATCCCACTTTTATTCACCCGATCCCCGCACACAGTCTCAGTGCTCATACATTCCCCATCACCGGTGGCCATAGATGAGGGACAGTTGGCGGGTGGTGACATAGGATGGGACAGTGTGGGGACAATGGCAAGTGTATCTGTACACAGCAGCCATAGCTGGATGACCGGCAAGGTACCACACAGGCAAATGTACAGGGGTGATTGTAGGAGGGCTACTGGCCATCATGCCTCTGGCAGAAGTGCCATAGCAGGTGTCACCAGATGCATGTTTTGGGCCATCATGGAGGTGCAGGCACATATGGAACATTACACCAGACAGAGTCTGAGGCTCCAGAAGGCTACTCATTCTGCTGTACTTGACAACATCTGTGATCTTGCAGGTGCCCGTGGTTATTTTTCAGAGGTCCTGGATAGATGATTGGGTGAGATGGGAATCTTCGATCATGTGGTGTTTGAGTTAGAGCATATAGTGGGAGTAGGGCATCAGCCATGTGGACGTAGGACCGCAACACCTACAGGTGCAGGTCTATGTGGACATGCAATAAGTCACAACCACTCCTGTAGTGGCAGTAGCAGCACCAGCACAATGGGTGGGTGCTGTCCACACCACAATGCTGCAGGCCACATGCATGTGGTCCTGGTCGGTCCCAACAGGGACACGGATCCAGTGGACAATTGTCATCATCAGGGGAGAGTAACATATCTGGGCTTCTACCCAGTAGTGCCCATGGAACCCCTGGCAGGCACAGTTTCCATGTCTGTGGATGGACATGGTGAACTGTACACCCTGCTATGTATGGTCTGCAGCTGTCCAACAAACCCCTGTATAGGGCAGCCATATGGCAGAACTGTGTGCATACATACACACACATATCACTGACACAGCTAGGGCACCTCCATACTTACACACACCACATCTGCACAGCCCAATTGATAATGAACACCCTAACACACACACACAATGTGAACCAAACAGCTCAGCCTAGTTCTCTGGCAAACCCACAACACACCCTGTGCATATGATGATACCTGTGCCACATCCCTGTCATCCATACCATTGATGCAGGGACATGCTAATACGGTTATGATGTACAGGGTGAATGTACTAAGATTTAGCAATGTAATGCTGTTTAACATGTTTTCAGCTGGAATGTTTAAAGCTTACATGTCAGGGTGTGTAGCTGCCCAGCCATGATGAATTATAGTTGTTATTACCACTGACTGATTGTGATCTCCATAAATGTATTCAATTTGTGTTGTAGGTGTCTTTGTATCAGCAGGATGTTGGTCTGCTGTCCTTTCCTAAAAGGGGTGTGGCACTGTGCTGACACATTGACTATGTCATATGCTGAGTGCAGCTGGACACAAGTAACATGTCTGTATAACAGTTACTGCATGTGGCACATGGCTGATAGGTCTGAGGGGTGTATACAGGTGTGTGCATGGTGGCTGATGTCAGCAGCTCTTCTACAGTGGACAAAGGTAAGTGTACTGGGTGGCACATAAATGATTGTGAATAACATACACACACAGAGGCTTTGGTGTTGATGCAATACACATAGAATACTGTACACATGGATGTACTTCATTTTGCAGTGAACTCATTTTGGCCTATGTAATTCCACCAAGAACAAATAGGCAAAACCTCCCATCAGTAAATAATCAGTCTGCCAGTTTAATGTCATTGACGATGGTACTGGCAGGGTATATGTCCTCTTCCCCAATGTAGTGCAATCCTGGAGTTATTAATCATAGGTGTGCTGGTGTAGGTGGCACAGCCTCATAGGTTCATAGGTTGGTTCTAGGCTATTAGCCCTAGGGCCTATACAAGCCTAGCCATAACAATTCCCTGGCTATTTCTTCCCACACTATTTACTCCCCACTTTGGAGGGTATGGGGTGGTGTAGAACCTCACATAGTTTGATTAGCAACTACTTAACCTGTTAACATAAACTGTACATTATAACAGCAGACTAAGCGGAGGGATACGCACAACAATAACCCCAATGTGGGTGGCTGTGCCCACAACCACACCCAACTATATATGCCAACTCCAGTATCGATGTATAGCTGTACAGTGGGGAAAAAAGGAAGAAGGCATTTACACATCTACTACTAGTTTTGATGGAATGAGGTGTTACAATTGACATGTATGCAATATATATTACATAACATGGCAAGTGTCTGGGTTAGAGACCTATACCCAAGCATGTTCTATTGACTGTGGTAGTCTGGTTGAGGTATCCATGGCATGTGATGCATACAGCATGGGGTTTCCTAGCTGTGGCATTCATAACACAGCTAGGCAGACATGGCAGTGTCAGTCAATTATAGATTTCATGTAAGCAGCCAAGATGGATACCTAACATCTGTACATCTGTACAGGTGACAGTCAGAAATCAGCTAGCCAAAAGGTCATGCATTAGGATGAATGTTTTGACAGATAGACATCTGACACTGATAGGTATGCCATTACTACATGACAATAGCCCTCAATGACATGTCCTAAACACATAGTAGTCTACAGTGAATATCCACATATAAGATCAATGTACAGTAGCAGATACTTAATAACATACAGCTCACACACCAAGAACATGATAGTCAATACTCAGAGTCCACCTTTGCATGCAGGGGTGTATGGTTCTAGTACTACAATCTACAATCTTCTCTTACTTGGAAAAGCACTGTTAAAAGTAGCAATGTAGTGATACAATACATGCAAGTGTGACTGCATATAAATTGGGATACTACCCATGTACGAAACACATACAAAGATAAAAGATTGTTGTACCAGCCATGTATACTCAGGTGACCCATACAATATACTCACACCCCTTGCTACTGTAATGACAGCACATAGAGGGATGTTATGTACATGGAATTAAATACTCTTATTAAAGATGTCATTACCTTGCTATTTTATCAACTGGAATGTGATCAGTGGTTACCAGGCTTGAGCTATGCTAAGCAGGTGTATGCATTGCTTAAATGTAAATGCTATACACATTTGTACACTGGTAAACGAAGGCTACATGGTGTAAGCACTTACTCATTTAATCATACGTTAGCAGTGCTTATCATCGGGCAAACTTGCTTAAAGTTACTCAAAACTGCGTTAACCATTCTGTATCCAACAGTCCTTGTTCTGCCTAGCAACAAAAAAAACAGCCCTTATAGGTCTTGATGCCAGGACCCTGTACACTATATTCACAGCAGTCAACCACTAAGCCAATGGGGCTGTGAAGATGTCTGTTGTTTTTTCAAATATGTCATTCAGTACACACACTGAATAGTACTGAACAACTGCTTTGACTACTACAATTGTTTAGTTCTTGTAAGTCAAAATAGTGTTGAATCAGTCATGTTTTATATCTAAATATACACATATCAGATAAATATGTTGGAATACATCTGAGAAGGTATATACAACACTCATGTTTACACATAAGGATATGGATATATATATATATATATATATATATATATATATATATATATATGTGTGTGTGTGTGTGTGTGTGTGTGTGTGTGTGTGTGTGTGTACATGTATACATATATACATATATCTACATGTCTATATATATATATATATATATATATATATATATATATATATATATATATACGCATGTAGATATATGCATACATGTACATATACACACACACACACACACACACATATATATATATATATATATATATATATATATATATATATATATATATATACATACATACATATATATATATATTTATATATATATATATATATATATATATATATATATATATATATATATATATATATATATATATATATAAGCTAATCACCCTTGATGTCCACATCCCACCCCCACCCCCAGTAGGGAAACTTCCATAAAAAACTTCTCCAAAGCCAACTTCATGCTACTCATGTCAGAAGTGACAAACTTCATGACACCCATGCATATGGGAACTGGAAGTTCGACCGCTGAATCCTACACTAAGGCACTGTACGAGCACATCAACTTGTGCATGAATCTTGCCATTCCAAACAGAACCAAGACGGTCTCCTCGAAAAAAAGGAACCCAATCTGGTGGTCCCCTGCCATAAATAAACTACATAACAGAAGGAAGAAATTGTGGCAGAAAAGAGGAAAATCCCAGGATGCAAAAAACTCCCTTACCTGCCTCTGTAAGAAGCTGAGATCCCTCATAAAATCCTCCAAAGCTAGTTACGAAAATAAAATTGCCAAAGATTCCAAGGACAACCACAAGGCATTCTATAGTTATGTCAAGAATTTAAATGGCAATGCTCAGATCTGCTCGGAGCTACAACAGAATGGCATTAAATATACTGATCCCAAGGATATTGCCAATATCCTGGCAGATCGATTCAATGCCAACTTCACCCCCCCATCACCCCCTAAACGGCCCATCTCAATGCCAAAAGATTGCCAAATTCCAGTACTCACAGCCACACAGGTAACAAATGCACTCTGAAAAGCTAAGAATACAGCATCCATGGGACCAGATGACATCCTGGATTGTGTATTACATGAACTACAAAATGAACGGGCACCTCACCTAAGTGTCATGTTTAATCATAGCCTCACCTCAGGCTTTGTGCCCAATGAGTAGCGCACAGCTACAGTTATCCCACTCTACAAGGGGGGATCCACATTGGATCCTAGAAACTATCATCCCATCAGTCTGATGAGCCTGATCTGCAAAGCCATGGAACGCATTATCATGGAACTTATAGACAAAGACATTGGAAACCTTCAAACACTGGACCCACCCAAACTGGTTTTGTAAAGGGCCGAGCTTGTCTCCTCATCCTGATTGACTTCTTCGAATCAGTCTCCAGAGCCGTGAACGAGAGAATGGCAGTCCACACAGCCTATCTGGACCTCATTAAGGCCTTCAACACCATCCCCCACTCTAGAATCATAGATAAACTTACTAAGCTGGGCATTATTCCCTACGCCACTCAATAGGTTGCCAACTGGCTTACTGACAGAACCCACACTGTAAAAGTAGCAAACTCAAAATCCAGTGACAAGAGGAGAACCTCAAGGTTCAGTCCTGGGACCGCTCTTGTTTGGCATCTACTTCTCTGAAGTACAGGCCAGCACTAAGGGACTCTGGCTAACAAAGTTCGCAGATGACTGCAAACTGGGAGCCATTAATGAATCCCCAAATGATGTGGATATTCTACAAAAGGGCCTTACAGAAACAGATCCTTGGTGCCAGAGCCATGGGCTCAAACTCAATGCCAAAAAATGTATAGTGATCCCCTTTGGGAAAAACTATGTACCCATGAACTACCACATAAGTGGCAGTACCCTAAACACCGAAAGTGTGATAAGGAACTTAGGAACACAGGTGGACAGTGGTCTGACCTTTGATAACCACATAGCCACAACAGTCAGGAAATTCTTTTATGTGGCACACCTCATCACTAAGAGATTTTCATCCAGAAAAAAGGAGGTCATTGTCCCACTGTACTCATCCCTCATTAGACCCATTATAGAGTACAACACCCTGTCACAAGACATCTGAAACAACTGGAAAGGTCACAGAAATACCTCACTAAAAGAATCACAGGCCTAAAGCAGATGCTCTATGCTGACCATCTAAAAAAAACTCCAGCTATACTCTGTCACATATTGCCTACTCAGAGGTGATCTCTGCTTAACATACAAGGCCATGTCAAACCCAGTGCTGTTAGACATGCTACACTTAAAAATATCCCAATCCCTCAGAGCTACACGCTCCAGGGTGTCTAAACCTGGTCATCAGAATGAAGAAAACATGCTGCAGGGATATGTTTCTGACCCAGAGACTCCCTGTACTCTGAAATAGACTGCCCATACATGTCAAGCTGAGTGCCTCTCTGGCTCTCTTCAAAAGGTACTTTGACGATTGGATGGGAGATAGGAAATTTACTCCGGGGATCATGTCAGTCACCCTGCTAGACAAGAGACCAGGGAAGTAAATATTCTGGGAAGAAATATCCAGGGAATTGTTATGGCTAGGCTTGTTTAGGCCCTAATGTTGATAGCCTAGTAACAACCTATGAACCTATAAACCTATGATATATATATATATATATATATATATATATATATATATATATATATATATATGTATATACACACACACACACACACACACACACATACACACACACACACACACACACACACACACACACACACACACACACACACACACACACACACACACACACACACACACACACACACACATGTGTGTGTGTGTGTGTGTGTGTGTGTGTGTGTGTGTGTGTGTGTGTGTATGTGTGTGTTTGTTTGTGTGTGTGTGTATATGTATATATAACATATGCCCATAACATGTAGTGGAGTCATACCTTAGCACCATAAGTCACAACCGCTTAGTGCAAGGGAATGTAATGTAAGTATTGCAGGTATAAATATAGAATGTTGCTACAGTAACAGGGGTTCTTTCAACAGACATGTTGCATAGGGAGTCACTTCTGATACTGACATGTACGCCATCAGTTACTGACAGACATCATAAGATCATCATAATGAAGTACTACACACATCACATTAATAATCTTGTGGAATACAGCAGAGATATGACAAATAAATGCGGACAGTCTGACACAATCTGGTCAGTTCAGAGGTATACATAGAACTCCTTAGTGCAAGACGTGTGGACCAAGCCTGACAAAGGGGATGTTTACAGCCATGAAAATGGGGATATCACACAAATACTGGAATAGCTAAGCTCACAATGTTGATGCATTCACACCCTCCTGTCTGTCCTAACACATATTATCCAAAGGAGCAGAGTTCCCAAGCCCACATACTTCCCACTAGTTAGTGACATACATCTTCACAGCATCCTACTGCTTTTTCAGAAATACACAACACATATGGTGGTATGGCAACAGTACATCTGACAAATATTTGGACATAACATTACACTAGGTAAATACACTGAGCTGCTAGACATGTCAGAAAGCACTGTGAAAACCACAGGCAGACTGCCACTACTCTGACCCAAGTTTCCTATGGGGGAATACACATGTACTTGCAAATATAGCAGGCACTACAGGCTTGTAACAGCAAGGAGTAACAGACACCAGTGTGAAAGTGCATACACACAACCAGTCTCACCACAGTCACAGTCACATTATGGTAAGCTTAATTAATAGTACAGTATATGGACTGTGTGAACAAAACCACCCTCATATTTGTCACTCACACACTAATCCTACATATACTAGCCCAATACACAGTGTAGTCTGATGCCTGACTGTGGTATGGGACAAGTCTCATTCTGGCCCTATAAACATATATGCTGATAAAGTACCAGAAACTGGAGCAGCATGAAATGTCAGATAGAACAAGACCAAGAACATTGATATCTACCACAGTCTGTACACAGGCCAAGTAACATATTGACAATACACTGCTACACAATACTGACACTTTACCAACAATCACCATAAGTACACAGACCTCACTACTGTACAGACTACAACAGAATGTCCAGGTTTTCTCCTCAAATATAAGGCCTACTATACATAACATGTCTAGCAGTCTGATATCTCACTGGCTTCTTACCAGGTATGATGTCAGTAAATAATGATATACTGTGCATATGCACCTCTTACTGCATGACATATGGAAAAAAGGGTGACAGACTTTGTCTGAGGCACAAACACAGGGCCAATATTGTCATACTGCTGTGATAAACTAAGAAAATTCCTGGTGTAACAGGGTTTGTTGTGACATCTCTTCTGAGGGATATGAATTCAGCAACTCACATGGATGTCACCATGTACTGACTGCAATCATCAGAGTATGCTACTGCATTTCTGAAGATAGGAAATGTGAGAGTAACACACCACATGTAAGACTCCAAACTCTGGCCAGTCTGCAGTTAGACATACAGGTGAGAGTTCCCTTAACCACATAACACTGCCATACCAGACTTTAAATCATGTAGAGCATCCATATCCACACAAACCCTGTTAAACCAACATTACTTCAAATGTAGAACAGCAATACTTACATTCTGTCCCCATGTCTGGAACATCCCCCTCCTGTTTGTTGGCCTGTCTCCACAGTTTATGTTGTAAGAGGTATTTCCAACTACCCTATGTGATGCTGTTTGTCAGACATCCACATGAAGTCCTGCTCACAGTAAAGGAAAAGGGTCAACACCCACATGAAGTGCTTAGTTATAGGAGTGTGTTTCCATGCAGTTGGCTATAGGAATGATACAACAGCTGTTCCACATGCAATTAGCAATTGGGGAACTGCAATTCATGCACAGGCCATCAGCTGATCATGAGCATTACTTACAAAACTTAAGCTGCTGCCTATGCAAAACAGATGTAATTTTCCACATACACAAGAGAGGGAGAGCGAGAGACAGAGAGACAGAAACAAAGTAAGAAAAGAAGGGAGTAAGAGAGTAAGAGCCAAGCATGTTTGTGTATGATCCGTGGGTGGAGAGTGGTATCTGGGTATTATAACGGTTGCCTATATTGTTTACTAATCCATACTGTCACATAGTAATTGCACATGGCTGTACACATTTATGGCTGAGGATTGTCTACAACAACCTCTACAGTGTTTGAAAACTGTTGGCCTTGTAATGTGGACATTGGGACATACAGGTCTTCAATATAATGATGTAGCAAAATCTACACTACACTGGATCCTGTCATTACACAGTCACCCCAACAGGATACTGATGACACACACTTACTGAGTTTCAAATCCCTACTTGACTATGCATTGCTATTACATTGTTATGCAGTTATTGCACGCACCACAGAGCTTACATGTTAAAGAGCTCTCCAAAGGTATTTTTGAAGGTAAGTGACATCAGCAACAGTGCTAAAGAAGTGGTAAGGGAAGTGTAGTAAGTGTGAATGTCCACAAAATCAGGTGTCAACCAAGACACGCACACACACTCTCTCAGAGAAACACACACATCATCATAGTTGGCAAGATCAGGATTAGAACTCCTACCTAACTAGTTTGTTGCACTACAGTATTATACAGTTATTGCAAGTGTCACAGAGCTTATAGGGCTGAAATATGGCCAAAGGGTTATTTCAAGGTGAAAGACAGCAGGTGTGCTAAAGTAGGGAAATGGGAGCTGTAGTGAGTGTCGCAAGCACTATGGAGCTTATGGGGCTGGAACTTGTCCAAAGGGTTATTTCAAGGTGACTGACATCAGCAGGCTTGCTAAAGTAGGGGAATGGTAGGTGTAGTGACTGTGAATGGCCTCAAAATAATTCATCTTCATGCACACACACACAGTTTCACAGTTGCTATGTCTGGGATTAGAACCCCTACCTAACTAATACGCTAAACTATAGCATTATGCAGTTATCTCAAGCACCACAGAGCTTATGAGACTTGCATTTCTCCAAAGTGTTATTTCAAGGTGACTGACATTAGCAGGCTTGCTAAAGTAGGGCAATGGGAGGTGTAGTGACTGTGAATAGCCTTAAAATCATTCATCTCCACACACACACACACACAGTTTCACAGTTGCCGCAAGCGCCACACAGCTTATAGGGCTGAGACTTGGCCAGAGTGTTATTTCAAGGTGACTGACACACTACTTTACATTTGACAGGCTGGGTATACAAATGCTAGATGAATACTGACTTGTACTATTGTGCTACACAGTTATCACAAGCACCACAGACACCATAGGGCTGAGGGCTAATAAAACAATGTCTACAGTGATTGATATCAGCACATCATGTGATATTGGCCAATTGGATGTGTGGTGCATGGCACAGGTGTCATGATGGAAATCTCTCTGTCAATGTCTGTCACTCTCCTCCCCACATCTCTGTGTGTGTATGTTTGACATATTATAGTGTGTTGGCCTTGGATATGTGTGAGTATTCCTATCTAATGTGTGTGCAAAGCATGTATGCTGTACAATGTGGTGTGTGCACAGACATCTGGGACTGACAGATATGTATTGTCCACTGTGTTGTCAGACATGGGCTTCATTTCTGTAAGTGTAGGAGTATGCCCAGTATGACCTTCTGTATTGAGTGTGTGAATCCATTCCAGGTAGGTTGTGCTCCTGTCCAGGATTTGGTATTCTACACCTACAGCTAGCAACCTGTTTCTGCAGGATATCTGTAGATAGGTTGACAATATGGAGTCACAATTGGCGACAGATAGTGGGATACTGTAGCTATTGTGTCTGTGCTGCTTGTGTTATGTGGTTGGTGTTAGCAGAGATATTTAGACATATGTACTGTTTTACACTGTGATGTACTATTTCATCAACTACAGAGAGATATACTTATTTGCTCACAGTTGTTTCCTGGGAAATGCAAGATGAATGAAGCTCTGTCTAGTATTGTGGTCTGCAGCCTACATATTCTTGCACACACATGCCATTCTGGAGGGGAAGCTGCAGACACTTACTGATAGGTCTGTGTAAATGGTCCAGCACCTTGGTACTGTAGTGGCTGATGACCCCCTGCTTCTATATATATTGACATAACAGAATGGCCATATCCTGCTGTGGCCATACCTCTCAGCTATACAGATTCACCCAGGTTACCCAGAGGCAGGGCTCATATATGTGGTCAGGTCCCCTTCATATTGTGGTTTACAATCAGATTTGTAGCCACCCATTACTGGGTTTGCAGGCACAGGTAGTATGGGCACACATCAGAGTTTCAAACTTCACACACTTCATGATGTCTATGCTTCTACACTTTCCCCACTCTGTTATTCTATCCTCTTCCTAACATTATGCGAGTGGTATCTGTGAAGTATCCCTAAAGTTGCCCCTTCATCCCAGCATTATTTAGGGGTTGGTCCACAATTCATGCAGTAGGACATGGTGGGCATGCTACTGAGATTTGTCAACATGGCCTTGCATTTGTGTTCTGTTGACTGTGTTATGTTGTTAGTTGGACCCCATGAGATAACATACATTGGCAGTACAAGTGAGGCACAGACCTTTGACAGAGGACTGTAGGACATTTGATAGTGATGCATGCCACCTGTAGCAGGCCAGTGCATCCTGTCACTCCTACATTCCCAGGCTGTGAGTCACAGGATTCCCCTGGGGTGACAGGGTAAGTGTGTGCGGTGTTAATGGCAATAGTTCCTGTCCATATTAATCCATTGGTCTGGATGCTGGCAGGGTGCTGCTTATAGCTAGGGACACACCTGCATGGGACACCTCTTCAGCATGCTGCATTCTGTGGGTATTCCCATACAGAAGTGGGTTCATACTGTACTCCTTCCCAACAGCAGCGATATGACCTGTGATAAACCTGTGGCTGATGGTGGGGTGAGCTGAGTGCATGTATGATATGGAAGCTTCTTGCAGCTGACTCACAGATATACCTGGGACATTCCCCTTTTACTGCCTTGTGCGGGGACATAGGCAGTCTCTCATTACTTCATAACTGTCTCTTTTTTTCGTCTGCCACTGATTGGCCAGACTACATCAGTATTCCATAGTACACAGACAACTAATGTGCTGCTAACCTGTATGCACAATTCCAAAGGTGTGTGCAGTTGACAGTTACATTATATGTACTCTGTATAGGGTAATTTCACCTATGTACTGTGTGTATGTTTGGGACCACATTCGGGGCATGTCTATCTTTTAGACAGTGACAGATATTGACATCTGGGCAGTGAGTATGGATGACTGCTGGCATGGGTATTGCTGAGATGCATTGTGGTTGGCATTGCATTTGTCAGAACATGGCCCTGTCATCAACAATACTGGCCATAGGCCACTGAGACACAACCTTCCATGCCTACATGGTGACCACTTCTACACAATATTCAACACATAAAAACCTAACACACAGACCCCTACATATTGTACACATGCAACCATCTATCCTGTAAATTGGGCCAGCTCAGGTAATCTGTGCTCTACTGTTATTAAACCCACACATATATGTTACTGCATTTCTACATAGGATTGTGGGGGGGGGGCACACCTGACAACTGTAAACATTTTCTGTCTGTACTGGTACTTCATGTACTCTGTTGGCTTCCATTTCATTTTGTATTCTGACTTATCATGCAGACTAGAGGCATATCAGTAGAGCGGAGATCTTAGGTTTTAATGACCTACATTTCAGTTTGAGACTTCTTACACTTCAGAACTAACATACAACTTCCAGACCTGTTCTAGTCTGTCTGTGTAGGTCTGGATGGGGGGGGGGGTGTTCACCATTGCCATCCATTGGAGGCCTTAGCACAACCTTTCTTTATGGTTATCTACACCTGTCCTGCTGGCTGAGGCTGCTGTTGGGTATGTGAGCCTCACTGACATGCATGTGGGTGTCCTATGGGCACACATTTGGGCCACCACATGTACTGCAGTGAGATTTGTCACCTTGTCTAGTACTGCCTACTTTGTTGACACCAGTATTTGTTATGGATTTCATGCTGCCCATACAGGTGTCTGCTATCTGCTGCCATCCCATTCAGCCACCCCGATTCTATTGCATGCTCACATCCATTCCATAGATACAGCTAGCAGAACATACTACTCCATTCAGCAATTGACAGGAAGAGTGACTTACCTTGTGGCTGTGCCAGTATTGAGGATGGTGCTGGAGGGCTGACTATGTCGAATACACATAGTACACTCCCTATACATGGTAAAGCAGAAGTAGTGTCATGTTTGGCATCCCTTTTACTGTATGCGTGAGTCAGAGAGAGGTGTAATTCCCAGGGACCCTACTGTGTCAGTATTTGTGCTATGCGCTGCCTCTTTGCCAAAGCCTGGGCATACTGGGCATGCCTTCTTCTGCCCAGATGAACAGGCTCAGGTTGTTCCTCCTCTGAGTCCCTCTGTGCCTGTGATGGCCTTGGCAATGGTGGGGGGCTATGTGGCCTTGCGCCATGCTGTCCTGTTGCAGCTGGTTCTGCAGGATCATATTGTGTAGCATGGCACATACAATGAATATTTGTGTACATGTAGCTGGAGAGTACTGCAAGGCTCCACCGGATAGGTCCAGGCAGTAGAACCGTGATTTGAGCATCCCAAACACATGCTCTATTATGATTCTGGTGTGTGCGTGTGCCTCAATATGGAGTTCTTGTTTGGGTGTGTGTGCATTTCTTATGGGTGTCATCAGCCATGGCCCCAGTGTGTAACCAGCATCCCCCACTAGGTAGTCATATGGGATGTCCCCACATGCAAATATCTGATACAGCTGTGTCATATGCCAGATGTGGGAGTTGTGATAGCTTCCAGGGCTGCCACCAGACACATTCAAGATAATGCCCAGGGAATAGCACACAGCCTGGCAGTTGATAGAGGTGAAGCTCTTATGGTTTATGTAGACCCTATCCCACTCACTGGGTGGTGCTTTGATGTGTATGTGCATGCAGACTATAGCACCCACTACCTCAGGGTATTTGGCTATTTGTTGGAAGAGATGCATATTGCTGGTCAACGCCTCACAGGTGTTGAGGAAATATATGTGCTCACTGGCATGCGCTAACATGGCATCCAGGAACTGGTGGAGTACCCTGAATGTTGATGCCTGTGAGATCCCCATGATATCCCCAGTTGGTCTTTGGAAGGTACCTGTAGCTAGTATTCTTAAGCCTACACATACCTTGGTATCCACTAGAATGGGTTCCCCTCAAATGGTTCTGTGTGTGAGCCATGGCCAGCACAGCTCATCAATTTGCTGTAGAATGTCCCTGTCTACTCTATAGCACTCCACTATCCACATGTTGCCCTGGTAGGTTACCTGGGTCTGTACATGCTTCTCATCCTCCTCACTGTGGGTTGGTCATCATCATTCACATCCACACCATCTTCGGTCTCTTCCACATATTGATGTATGAGAGCAAAAGCAGCCGCTAACATGTTGATAGTTTTGTCAGGTAAAATTTCCCCGTCTGTGTACACCAGTGGTGTAGAGTTTTTGGAAAAAAATGGAGTGAAAAGTGCTTGCATAGTTTATAGTAGTGTGCTGGCCTGCTGCCTGTGTAATTGGCTGAGTCTGATAAATTTCACCTGCCAGCTATGCTCTTTCCCCTTGATTGCTTTCCTACTGCTGTTTTCCCTTCCCATTGTCTTCCTGTTTATGCCCTGAGGCATGCCACACATACCCAGTGCTCAAGTAGTGAACAGAGCTGTTATTTCCTGTGTTTTTTTTTTGTTTTTTTGTTTAAAACTCAGTGCACGGCATGCACACCAGTTTAGGTAATGTAAACACTGCTAGGCAGCCTCAGACACACCCCCTTCATTAGATGTGCTTAGCTAAGGGCAAACACAGGCCACAGAGCTCCAATAAGCTTACAGCATGCATGACATTCCCCCTTATGGGGTCGGTTACCTCTTATACTTGCACCATGGTGTTGCTGCACCTACATGGTTGGGTGCAAGCTAACACTGAGAGGAATTCTATGATTCAGTATCAGTCCCCTCATTTCCAACTTTGTTCCATATTTTTGGGCTGATCCCATTTGCGCACTGCTGCCCTACGCTTAAACGGCCGAAATCTGCCAAAAAAGTTATTTTTTATAATTTTGCAACTATTTCCCATGCCAATGGCTACATATTTAGTCATTGGCATGCTTACTACATTGAATACATGCTTTCTTTGGAGCTGTCATGCCTCCATTTTGTAATTTGCAGAAATGTATTTGGTTAGTAACTGAATACATTTCTGCCGGTTACACTATTCCTGCACAGATGCCTGCCTGCTTCCTGGATCGCTTTTTCACCTCATTTGCATGGTTTTCACCAGCAAATGAGGTAATTAGCATATAGCAGTGGTGTTCATGCAAGAATAGTGTAGGAGCACTCATGCATGTCCTGGGAGCTCATTCCTGGATCGCTCGTCAACCATATTGCCTGCAGCAGCTCTTGCACTATTCCTGCACACCTTGCAGAGTTTGCTGAATCCTGGGCTGTGTGTGTGTGTGTGTGTGTGTGTGTGTGTGTGTGTGTGTGTGTGTGTGTGTGTGTGTGTGTGTGTGTGTGTGTGTGTGTGTGTGTGTGTGTGTGTGTGTGTGTGTGTGTGTGCGTGTGTGCATGCATCTCAGATGGGTTTCCTCAGCCATGTCTCCAGTGTATAGCATACCTCCACACCTAAGTGAGCCTTGGAGATATCCCCCATAGCACACATCTGGTGCAGCTGGGGAATCTGGCACATATGCAAGTTGTGATAACTGCAAGGATTGCCAGCAGACATGTTCCACATGATTCTCATTACATTATATATGACTTGTCAGTTGTTCCATTGGTAGACCTTGTGGTCAGTGTAGACCCTACCCTGTTCCCCAGTTGTTGTTCCTTGTGTACATGACTGTGATGTATAGCAAACCTTACTGGGGAGTAGTGTGATATTTGTTACAATTGTAGCATACTAGTAATCCTGTCCTCAGAACTTATGTTAAAAGATATTTGATCTCACCTATGTTGTAGCATAGCATGCAGGAATGTTCAGAAGATACTGGATATTGATGGCTATGAAATACAAAGCATGTACCCTTGTAGTCTGTTAGCTGTACTGTGGCTAGCATACTAACTTCAACACATACCTTATATTCCACTGGTATGGGTTCCCTCAGTTTCGCTCTGTATGTGACTCAAGGCTCTTTGAGGTCCCACATTTCCTCTACTGTGTTGTTGGCCTGCAAAGTCCACACCCTCTCTGTCTATAGCTATTGGCAGCAACAGCAGCAGTATTGCCTTCAGGCTGTACCACACACAAATGTATGTAAATTGTAGCTGCTACTAACAATCTTTTAGTGCTTACATTGTATCTGCACTCCACTATCCCCTCACTGCACATATAAGAAAGGGCATGCTGTCTACATTGATGCCTTATATCTTGTTGAGTAGCTCCACAGGATTGGTTGATTGGCATGCATTGCAGCCATGCATGCTGCAGTTAGCATCTCTGAAGCACAGACTAGATCATATGCAATCAATTAGTAGTATACACCATTATAAAAAGGTAAACGTGTAGCTAGGCAAACCAGTGGTGGATGAGAGTTGTAGCAGGAATTGAAACTCAGTTACACATTTTAAATCAGAACACTATATTTTGACAGAGGAGTGTTTTATTCCATCAGGTATGTATCCATTTTCTTACCTAAATAATGCATATTTTGGAATCCACTTAGCAAAGATGGAAAGTAAATTAGTAAGCATTTGTTAGAACTGTACTCATGACATGGCCTTATTCACTAGCCATTTGAGAGGTACAGAGGATGTAGAGTAGGCTGAAGGTCTAATGCTGTGTGATAAGTATGCCCACATGTTTCATGGAGAGGTCCTTTGACTGCATAGAATTTACACTGTTGTTTGTTTAGCACATTTGTCCCTTAGCCTGTTTTATATATATATATATATATATATATATATATATATATATATATATATATATATATACATATATATATATGTGTGTGTGTGTGTGTGTGTGTGTGTATTTTTTTTTGTGAGGGGGAATGAGTCCTTGCCACGGCACAAACTAAAATGGACTGTTGTGTTGGGTGTGTGAGCAGCATAAGTGAGTACCTGTTATGGCACAAACAAGGATATGTCCATCATGCTACTCCCCTTGTTTTGTAGCCCCTATGTTATTTGTTCACCACTGTTAAATCTTTAAATTGTAATCAAGAGGTGAATACTGAGAGCTTTCCTGTACTGCCTTATCTGTACACAGTTTATTTCTACTTATGTGATCCTTATACGAGTTATCATTATTTTGTCTTTCTGTAAAAAATATGCCTGCTCGGTATAGGCCCCTCTTTTCTGAGGCAGAGAATGACCTCATCAATGAAGCTTTAAGGGAACATCAAGGGAACATCATGTGGTCCCTATATTCAGGGGGTGGGCTAATATGTTGCAGCTGGTCACCATGTGGGGCGAATTGGTTCAAAATGTAAATGCAACTGGGTGACAAAGTCACAGCTATGAGCAGGTGTGACACAGAGCCATGAACATGATTCATGCTGCAAGGAAGTGTGCAGCTGAAGTTTCATGTGATCATCAGGACACTGGTTGTGGGTCTGCCACAGAACAATCACTCACCACCACTGAGGATTTCCTGGCAAATATTGCCACTCAGGAAAGCTCCCAGCAGTCCAACAGCCAGTATGTTTTGGATGTGGATGGCACTGCTGCATCTTAGGAGAAGCTTGCAGGTAGGGTTTGTTAGATCGTTAATAAAATACTGTTGCATTCATTGTGTGATAGTGCATATAGTTTTAATGTGTGGCAGGTTGCTCTTTTGGTGGGGGTATTTAACATAGCTGCAGTGTTCCAATCATTGACAGGTTGTCAGCCACATTCTTGTTAACACTGCAGTTACTGTTATACTGCTAAATATGATGCTATTGCCATTACTTGTCCCATTAATTTTTCCAGGGCCATCAGGAATGCACAGATCTAGGCCTCGTGACTTTGGTAAGCAGAATACATTTTTGTCGGTATTGTAGATATATACCAACCTATCTGCTAAAGTGTCATATCAGGCCTGCTGTATGAATGGCTGCACTGTCTGCATACTTGTCCACTGCACAGATATTTGCAGAATATCCAGATGTGTGACTCATGCTTCTGGGTTGTATTTAAGATCATAGTGATTGAGTTGCAAACTGTTAACAGGTCATTAAAAAGTGCAGACATAAAATAATGGCAGATCTCACATTAAAAATACATAACACTCATTTATGTCATGGTGAAGCAATACCTGCTATTCTATCACCTTTTTATGTTTGTAAGGCCAATATGTCACAATGATATCTATTCTTGGGCCTTTATCCACCCATTATTCATGGCTCTATCCACATTCCTTTCCCTAAGAGATTGAGTGGTATGAATGTCTGTATTAGTGACAGCAGTCTACATTGCTTAACATATATTGCAACACAGTGGTGCAGGTATTAATGTATTCCTGTTTTCTTTCCTTTTTTCACAGGTGAACATGGGAGTGGTTCTGCGTCCCCTACGCCAGCTGCTGTCAGTGTCTCATCACACTCAGATGATGTTGGCCAAAGTGAGGCACATCTGGGGGTTGCAGAGGCTGATTCTGACACAGAGGTTTACATCCTGTGACCCCCCATCATTATCACTAGACACAGCCAATATACCTACGCATACCCAGTCCACTGAGGCCATAGATATTAGACAGTTGGAGGGTGAGTACATTGACCAGGGAAGTGTGGCTATTACTGTGGCTTCAGTGACTGACACTGGCCATAGCCAAATTGTTGGCAAGTTGCCACACAGGCAGATTGATAAGGGTGCTTGGAGGAGGCCTGCTGTCCCTCCCCAGCCTATTGCAGTGTCTTATCACGTGTCACTCAACGTATGTTTAGGGCCATCATGGAGGCACAGGCTTGTTCAGAAAGGAACTCCAAGAGAATGCTCAGGGCTATAGTTGCAATACAGTCTGACATTTGTGACTGCCTACAGCATGTTGTTGGTTCCCTGGATCATTTGAATGACACTTTGGAATAGGATGCCTCTGCGATGGAACACAGTATATCTGTCATAGAATGCACATTGTCCATGATGGAATGTCTGTTGGGAGGGAAATGTCAGTCTTGTTGGCATAGATCAGCAACTACATCTGCTGAGAGCCAGCAATGACATGCCTGATCATGGTCCCATAGTGGCAGCACATCCATTGCTCCTGCAGGGTGTGTGCTGTCTACACCCAGATGTAACAGGCCATGGGGTCATTGTTCTGGACATTCGTGTGAAAGGAAAAGCAGACATTGGTCGCCTTCAGCTAGTATCACAGCATCTGACCATAGGTGGGGAAGTGCCAGTGGAACTCCTGGCAGAACCAATTTTTGTGTTCTGGGCCGGAGATGATAAACTGTCAGCTCTACCATGCACGGCTCACAGCTGTCTGACATCCAGACATGTAGGGATAGCACTGAGCTTGGTTCTGTTATACAGACACTTACATACCAATATCATACTGAGAGCACCTACACTCACACACACACACACACACACACACACACACACACACACACACACACACACACACACACACACACACACACACACTCACACCACCCACACACCATTTATATGGTCCATATTGCCTGCTTCCCTTGCTTATTCACACACAGCCTTTTGTGTCAGCCTAGGCCTCATGCTCCCTCACATAATACCCTGTGCAAGTGATAACTGTGCCACATCCCTGTCAACTATCTTTTGGATTCAGGGATACTAAAGCTATGTGTCTGATGCACAGGGTGACTACCTATATTAATATGATGTTATTACCTCCATTTGTGCTGTTGAAATGATAACTGTACCTGTTATTTAGATTGTATGTAGCCATTTAGACAGTTGCTAGCATAGTAATATATCTACTTTATAGTGGATGCTTTTGTGAGAGCTGTAAATTTAGACATTTGAATATGTCTCATTAATACATCTATATTTTGCTTTAAGGGTTGCTTAGTGCAAACATATAGGGGTACATCCAAAGACAATCTATCAGATTCAGAGCTCAGGATTGTATATCAGCACTGAAGGCAAATCTCATCAGAATGGTAATACAATACATTGTTCCTTTTTGCACGTAAATCGTCATAGGTTCTGAGCTTCATAGGCTGTGACTAGGGTATTTACCTGTTGGTGTTTAGGAGCATAGCCATTATATCACAGTATAATATTAAATGTCAGATATAATGCATAGCCAAGTTTTGTCTAGCAAGGACCACCCATGTCCAGGAGTAACGCAGCAGATATCCATGGCAGATAACATTTTCAGAGCAAGTCATCCAGCCTGTCCTTCAACAGGGTAATGGAAGTGCTCTGCTTGACATGGATTTGTAGCCTACAGCAGAGGAGAGACAACCTTTGAGAGGTGTATCTGTCTCTCCAGCATGTCCTATGTATGTCATAGTGTACATTGAGATCCCTGGAACAGGTAACTCGAATCCCACATTACTTACGCATGTGCAGCATTTTCATCCCATTTTGGCCACATATAGCCCTGTAAGGCATACATAATCTGCAGCAGAGCTATCGATTTGATACTGTGCACAGTGAGAGATATGTTAGTCTGCCCACAGAAGACACATATTGGAGAACCTTTGATGTTTTATTACTCAAACATGTCTGAGGTCTGTAAAGTTTTTACAGATGTCTGATAAACTGCATTTCAAATGTTAGTTTATATTCATTAATACAGCTGCTTAGGGATCAGTATAGGGGATTGCTAACACATATTCCTATCAGTGTAATGCTGTTGATAATCATATGTAAGATGTAGAATGTCTACCTCCCCACAGTAGACCCAGGTTGCAGCTGACATGTGTTCCAAGGTCTGTCAATACAAAAGAGGGGACTATAGTACTCATGGTTATTTTACAATAAGTAGGAACATTTATTATTAGCACAGAGTATGCTGATGCATTTCTGTACAGTTCATATAACACCTATGGCTTTGTCAGCAGCTTTATTTTATTACCTGTTTATTCACTTAATATATTGTATAAATATTTATTTTGCTGTTTTTTTTTCCTCTTGCTTATATTGTAAAGGAAATGTACTTAATTGTTGTATTAAATATTACTTTATCATGTAACCTTTTTTGCTGCTGTACTGTGGAGCTTTTCTCCCTGGTGCTCTGTTGAAAAAAGACAATAGCCCAGTCGGACTATCCTGGTCAACAAATGTCAAATAAATAAATTAGTGCCACAGACCTTCTGTTTTGTTCAGAACTTCTGAGACATATATGTCAAACATGAGGGTCCACAGCACTGACACTTCTGTTACTACACAGGTGACATGTCTGCTGTTTGAGGTCAAGTCTCACTCTGTGATTGAATGTAGTTGGTCTGTGATCCCATTTGCAAACCAACTGATAACATAGGATTTGATATTCACATTGGTTAGTTTCCCACTGACAGCAAATGTTGGATTATGTTGAAGACCTTGGGAAAGTTACAATACAATCTGTGCATATCTTTCACTTTGTGTATGTCCCTGGTCACAGTATTGAATCCCACCAGATTTTACAGCCATGGGATACCCTTGAGAACACCTAACTAGACCACATCAAGTATTTGGAGGTCACCTATTTCCTTGTGTCTGAGATGCATGCATTCTGTATCCATTGCCCTACAGCAGAGGTTGCTAAATTTATTGTTCTTAATTACACTTGCATTTGCCAATCATCTCTTGTGTGGTTGCAAAATGGGGACTGTATTCCATTCAATGTGGACAATGGCAGTATTCAGACTGTGGTTGAATATGGTGCCTAGGGAAATAGCTCACTATTGAAGCACATGAAGAACACAGGCCAGAATGCCATGTGGTCCCATGGAGACTGTGCTCCTAGTCTTGGAGAGGGCATTGATAAATTTGTCACTGTAGATACCACAACTCGGAGGTGATGTTGCACAAATGGATTATACAAGGTGTGGTGGTGGTTGAGGGGACAGTTTTCAGGCAAACAACTCTGATAGTAGGTTTGAAAGTTACACTAGGTCAGGGTGTGTGCTACCATACAACAATTTGATCCAAATACATCTGATTTGTATCAGTTTGCAGATGTACATGAGGAAAGCCCTCTGTTTGTCCCTGGATATGCTGTTGTGTAAAGTCTTGGGATGGTTGCTCTGTGTGGGTTCTTGAAGGTGTCTTATTTGCATGTTTATGCTGAGGCGAGTGGCCTTCCACCTCTAGTTTCTCAATGTTGTATTTTTAAACAGCAGCTTCGTTCACTTCCTGTATAATATAGTTATGACAGACATACACTGGTATGGTTTGTGTTTTCTGGAGGATCTTTGTTTGAGCCTATCACACATGGCTGTGTGTACACATTTGTGTAAATGTAGTTGACAGGGCATCAGGTGTTATAGCTGTCAATGATCATTGTGGAAACAATGTCTTGGAAGTATTTTAGACCGTCCCTTGGGAATGGGTAGTTACCTTGGATGATGATTGTCAAACTAACTCCTCATTTGGGGAGTTCAGTAGCTATATCTACTTCAGAATATAGTGCCTTATAGTTGAATTAACACTACAGGCAATACATATGTGCCATTACATTGCTCACTCATATTGTTGAGGTACAGGTCTGGAATATGAGATAAACTTGTGGGATATTGCACTCTTTCTTCCATGTCATTTCAGTTCACAATCTCCAAGGAATATTGTATAATTTCACTCACCCCTGTATGGATTCTGGATTTTTTGCTCTACTTTAATTGTCCCATGTAGTATATATATATATATATATATATATATATATATATATATATATATATATATATGTATATATATATATATATATATCTATATATATATATATATATATATATATATATATATATATATGTCTATACATATATATAAATATATATATATATATATATATATATATATATATATATATATATATATATATATATATATATATATATATATATATATATATATATATATATATATATATATATATATATAGGGTCTATATTAGAAGATTAAATGTTTAGGGAATCAAACACCTAAACATCGATCTTCTAATATGGAAAGCAAAAAATGCAGAATGGCCAATTTAACGCAGGGAAAGATTTCCCTTGGCTGTTTTCTGGATTTTGATGTTTTGTGCACTGTAGAGCGATCTCAGAGTTGGTATATTTAATCAGGGTGTGTGTGGTGGACACAGCTCCCCACTTAGTTTGGATGTAAAGTTATTTTTTCATTTTACTGGCCAACTGATGTGTTTCCCTGGGACATTCGACACATTCGATCTTCTAATATAGACCCATAGACCCATATATATATATATATATATATATATATATATATATATATATATATATATATATATATATATATATATATATATATATATATATATATATATATATACACACACACACACACACACACACATTCTGTGTGGCCTTCTGTATTTATGGATGGTGACCTATTAATGGCGATAACAGGAAGGGGTTTCCTATCCAGAGTAGGTTGGACATAAAATAACTCCATATCATTATCTTCTCTAAACAGTCTTGAGGCATACTAATCTTTAATGTAAATAAATACGACACCTCCTGTGGTACACACAACTTCTATTTGCTGCATGGATGTTTGGAAGCCATTTTAGCCTTGCAAGGGCAAAGTACATATATCTGCCTTGAGCCAGGTTTCTGTGACTGCACAGACATCAACACCTTCACTGCAGAGAGTTCTTACAGAGAGTGAGGCTTCACATATGAACTCCTAGGGTTTAGCAGCATGGCTATCACTTTGTTGGAGGTGCACATTTTCACACTGGTTATTCCACTTTTGTGGTCTTACCTAATAAAGGGATTATGGAGCAGTCAAGTGACTTTTGTCTATCAAAGCAGTGTGCTCTCTCCACCATGTCATCACACACTGACAGGTACTATATCACTTTAGAATGAGACCAGGGACTTAGGCAAGTTCAGTGAATCTTTTGTTTTTTATATAGTGGTATAATCCTAGGTGAGGGTATAACGCTGCTCAAACACATGGACATACCTGGCAGGGACCCATTTTTAGATAGCTCAGTCATCTCTGTGTTCATATATTTCATATAGTCATGCCTCAAGTTGTGCATATCAAGATGAAGTATGCTGGAATAAGAGTGGGGCTTGTTGAGAGACTTAATTGCATGTGTTCTGGGATGACTATGTCTGCCACACAGCTGACACTTAACATATCCTTATCTAAGCTGTTGGGATACATGCCCATCACCTTGAGGACTTCTATGATGAGACAGTGGTGATGATATGTCTGATGTGTATTGTCTGCTTGTAGCCATATTGTGTTTAGGATTCAGCTGCTGTTTAAGTTAATTTGTGGGAGTACCTCTGCATATGCTGGTTTGTGTTGGGTGCATATTATGAATAGGAGTCAAGGTTTGTGTGAGGAGACAACCTTTCTAGTGTTCCCGTCTGGACACTAGAGAGCACTGGTTCCAGATCCCTGCTATACATGGATCTCTTGAAATTTGTAATTCAGTGATGTAGGGGATACAGGTTATTCAGTGCACATGAGGCATTATCTGCACCGAGTCAAGAATTCATATCAATGATGCTAGCAGGGGAAACAGAGAGGAAATGATAGTTGATAATGGTAGGTTTGAACCTGGTATCTGCATAGAGAATGCAAACAGGAGGGGTATATGTGATCTGACTGCAATTTTCAGATGACTAATCTAAAGGGTGTACCTTATGATATCCTTCATAAGAATGATCAATGTATCTGCTATTGATAGGTAAATGGGTAAATTACTGCGTGTTATGCAACAGAGATTATGACAACTAGATCTGCTCTGCTACATAACAGCAGCAGATTGTATTTCAAAGCAAGTATATTGACATTTCTGCATGTATGATGACAAAGTGTTATAGCCTCTGCACACAATCTGGAGCAGGTAATACAAAGAGACACTATTAAAGCCCAGACTGAGTCCAAACACAGTAACCATCAGGTAGATACTCCTATTGTACACTCATGCCACAAGTGTACAGATTGGATTTCTCCAAACAGATATGTCATCTTCTTTTAGCTATTCTTTTGGACAATACCATTAGGACTTGCCACAGCAGATGTTCTGCTTCTATTTCTAATGATCATTTTCATCTTGCTCTGTCATACCAACCATCTGTATGTCCTCTGTCACCACAACTATACACCTTATCTTAGGCCTTCCTATTTTCCTCTTACCTGGCAACTCCATCCTTAGCATCCATCCCCCATTATACCCAGCATCACTCCTTAGCACATGTCTAAACCAACGCAATCCCACCAGTCTGTCTTCATTTCCAAACTGTACAACCTGAGCTGATACTGTAATATATGGTTAATACTCCTGTCCATTCTCGACCCACAATGCAATCTGTAACATCTGGTACTCTGCCAACACCTATGACTCTTGCCTTTTTGTCAGTGGCACCATCTGCAACCCATATGACATAGCTGGTTTCACTATCATCTTGTAGACCTTCCATGTCAGTGTTACTGGTAACCATCTGTCAAAGATCACTCTTGACACTCTTCACCACACATTCCACCATGCATGCTCTCTCCTACACCTGTCTTCCACACTCATCATTACTCTGAAATGTCGATCCAGAGTATTTCACATCATATGACTTTGCCAACTATACTCCTTGCCTTCTAACCATTTCTCTATCTTCCCTCTCATTCACACACATGTATTCTGTCTTAATCTTGCTGACCTCATTCCTTTCCTCTGTAAAGCATATCTCCACCTCCCCAGGGTCTCTACACCTGTACCCTACTCTCAATATAGACCACAATATCACCCTCAAAAAACATAGTCCACATGAATTCCTATGTGATCTAATGTGTCAATCTGTCCATGACTATTGCAAATAAATCCCATGATGTTTGAACATACAGTAACAGTAATGTCACTGTTGTCTGTCTTATATAGGATGAGGCGACATTTACCCATCTATCAGGTCAATGTGTGACCATGGCCTGTTGTGACATATATGTATCCAATAATCTAATATAGCTGATGACATCAGCAGTTCTGTTGAACACAAAAGGACATTGTCCCATAGGCTGCTGTAAAATGCTCTGTATAACCTCCACCAACAGCTCACACACATACAAACACAGTTGACTGCAGTGAGAATAAAACCCTACCTATGTACGTTTATAAATTACAGATCAAAGTACTTAACACATGTGCCACAGCACAAGAATGGTTTTAACAGGACTGAAGTTGATTTTATGGTAGATGACATCAGCAGGCCATGTGAGGGACAAGAGGTTGGAGGTCTGCCTCCACCGGGTGTTTGTGCAAGCACAAAAAGAGTGCAAATTCATACCATTTGAGAACTCAGTGTGGGATGCAGACTTTCATTTATATTTATAGATACACATACACACAGTTGACTGTAATGAGGATAGAACCCCTACCTATCTAGGTTTATATACTATAGATCAGAGTACTTAATGCCAGTGCCACAACACAAGTCTTATTTTAGTGGGACTGCAGGTGATCTTATAGTAGATGAATTCAACAGGCAATGGAGGGGAGAAAAATTTGGAGGCCTGCTTCAGCTGGATGTTTGTGCAAGCACCAAAACAATGGAAAACCATTCCATTTGTGAAGTCAGATTGGGATACACATTTCCACTTTTGTTTACACACACATAGTTAACTGCAGTGAGATTAGAACCCTTCCGTATTTAAGTTTATGGACTACAGATTAGAGAACTTAATGCATAGACCACAGCATAAATCTTATTTTAACAGGACTGCAGGTGATCTTATGGCTTTCTGTTCAACAACAGCTTGGATGGCCTCTATATTCACATTGCTTCACAGTGTCATCTGAGGGCAGTAGCCTAGCAGATGAATACTGCTTAATGGCCTAGTTTTGAAACAACAATGCACTTATTGATCCTATTCATCTGTTTGCATTTGGATGAAGAAGTCTGTGAGCACCATCGATTAGCCCTGTCCATGAGGGAAAACACAACATCATATATTGCAACTTGTACAGTGGGTGATATATGTGTTGAAAACTCATGGTGACCTGGGGATTTTTGGCTTCTTGCTCTTGTTGCTGGTGGGAAAACAAAGGGATGGCTTGTCAATATATGTACATATACTTATATTGTGCCCTCAGTTTGCAATGTTTTTACATGCAGTCTTAAGGGAGACATGGTGCCTGAGAATGCTAGGGCACTATACCTCTCAACTGTATAGATTTTCACATAATGTCCAGATGTTTGACTCATCGTTGTAGTCTGGATCACATGATATTGTGGTTTTCTGGAAAATCAATGGCAAATAATTGAAAAATAAGGTCAGTAAATAATGGCAGACATCGGAATTTCACATGTCATCTCCTTCAGAAAGTTCATGGAGATGCCAGGTCTGTAAATTTATCACCTTTCTAAGTTTGAAAGTGCAATATTTAAAAACGTGTCCTTATTTTTGGGCCTTTGTCCCCCAATATTTGTTACTTTGTCCTGATTTGCTACTCTAAGAGCTTGATAGGAATGTAGGTCACTATGGATGGATATATATATATATATATATATATATATATATATATATATATATATAGATATAGATATATATAGATATATATCTATATATATATATATATATATATATATATATATATATGGATCTACTTTGTTTAAATGAAAGTACGTCTAAATTAATTTTACTTACCTGAGCTGAATCCACTGACGCTCCATTTCAACGAATGAACAGACTGCCACATTCCTTTCCCTGTGAAAGGAAGCACTTGGCCACCATGGTAACCAACCGAAATGGAAAAAAAGTAAACCCACCAAAATGGGGGTGGGGCTTTGCCTCCCATGAGGGTCGCTTCACCCCCCACAACCCCAACTTAAATATACCAACTCTGAGTTAACACTACATGGAAGAGAGGGCACAGTTCACCAACCGCACCAAATTACTCGGTTTTTACCAAGTTTTGGGGTCCAAATAATAGGGTGCTACAATTCTGGAGGGGCACCCCTTAATTTACAATTTCCTGATGCTTTATTTTAAATTTTATTTTCTTTCCCGGCCTCTGAGCTGACATCATCATGTGCACAATGATGTCAGCTCTGTGAAACAGAAAAACAGCCTGTCGAAATTGAGCTGAAAGAGTTCAATGAGTTCAACGTGCATGTATTCCTGCTCAGATTTTTCCAAATCCTTTGTGAGAATCAGGAGGATGCAAGTTCAACATGCATATATTTCAGCATAGAGCTACCATTATGACAAGGAAGGGTGTGTGCCAACCGGACTGGAGGAATGGACGAAGCTGCCTGCAGAGGTAGGAATAGCACAAATGCAGAGCTGTTTTCATTTTGTGTGTGTGTGAGCTGCCGTTATGACAAGGAAGGATGTGTGCCTACTGGACCAGAGCTGCCTGTCGAGTTTCTTTCTGTATGTGTATGAGCTGCCATATGATAAGGAAGGGTGTGTGCCTACCAGACCAGAACTGCCTGCAGAGGTAGGAAAAGCAGAGGTGTGTGTTGTCATTCATTCGAATGCAGAGCTGTTTTCATTCATTCAAATGCATAGCAGAGCGAAATGCAGAGCTGTTTTCTGAGTGTGTGAGGTGTGCACCGTCATTCATTCAAATGCAGAGCTGTTTTTATTCATTGGAATGCAGAGCTGTTTTCATTCATTTAAATGCAGAGCTGTTTTGTGTGTGTGTAAATTTATACCTGGTGCCAAGAGGAGATACTCAAGCTTAAGCCTTGTACCTTGGGTACAGGTAACAAAAGCCTAAAGTCCCTACCCACCATCATTTGGGAAAACTTTACAGATTTATGCCTCATGTTTTTGTTCTGTGCCTCATAAAATCTGTGGTGGATTTTTGTGGCAAATCAGTGAAGGATTAAATTCACTAAATAATGACAGGCATTTGAATTTCATACTTCATATTCCTCAGAAAATACATATGACAGAAAACTTTGTATTCTATCAATTTTCGAAGTTTATAATATCAGTATTTGAAATGTGTCCCTATTTATGGGGATGTATTCCCCCATTATTGGCTTTGCCCAGGTTATTTTGTGCTAAGAGGTTGAGAGCTATGGTGAGAAGTGAGAACTGAATTTTGTATTCCTCAAGTATTGGCTTTGTCCAGGTTTTTTTGTGCTAAGAGGTTGGGAGCTATGATGAGAAGTGAACACTGAATTCACTAAATGAAAACCATTTAAGTTTTAGTCTTTGTGGTGTTTAGGAAGCTGCTGAATTGGCATAGTGATATGTTGCTCTGATTGTAGTGCACAGGGTCCTAGTTTCAAGACTTGGCAGTGAAACACACGGTGGTAACAAAGCATTTTATTCTAGCAACTTTCCAAAATTATACAAGCAATGTTTAAAATGTGTGGGTGGCCATGGTGGTGCAGCAGTTAGCATTGCAACCTCACAGCAAGAGATTCTCTGCTTCAATCCTCGGCCAGGGTGCAGAGTCTGCATGTCCTCCCCATGGTCACGTGGGTTTCCTCTGGGTGCTCCGGTTTCCTCCCACATCCCAAAGACATGCTGTAGGTGGATTGGACACTCTAAATTGGCCCTAGGCATGAGTGCGTGCTTGTGTGCGCCTTCTGTGGAAGGTCGAGCGCTGGGCTGGCAACTCGACACTGTAAAACTCCACTGCCAATCATGAGTGGACAGGTGATTCACTGTGGTGACCTCTAACTGGGAAAAAGCTGAAAGAAGAAGAAGAATGTTTAAAATGTGTCCCTGTTTTTGGGGATTTTGCCCCCCCCCAATACATTTTGGTTTATCCATATTTCTTGTGCTGCAAAGTTGAGGGATACAGTTGAGTGTCAGGTGGATTTTGCAATAAGCTGATAGCTTCAGGGGAAGAGAAGTTCAGTGTTGCTTATACTGAGTCTGTTTGCACTGTTATTAGCATAACAGGTTAAATACTTGCCTTTAATGCAAAAGGCTGTGGGTTCTAGTCCCACAGTAGGTAGATGCATTGCTGATACTGTACTGTGTTGTAGTTTTAAATGGGGTGGGTGTAACAAGTCAAGGATCTAGCTACAGATGGAACAAAAGTGAGAAAATGTCATGCACAAGGGCATTTGTGCTTCAGTGGAAAGACCAAAAAATATCATTAAGCCAAATTTAGGAACAGAAAATCATAATTATTATGTTCTGTGTTGCATTATAAGAAAAATATTTTTAAATGAGTACAGTACATTTTCCAGCATTCAAGATAAAACACATATTTTTCCACTGCCAACAGGGGAGAAGCAAGAGTAACCAGTTAACAGCACCTGAATTACAATGATAGTTTTGATGCTTCAGGATGAATGTAGGAGAGGGTCTGTCAGTATCTGGACTAAAAATTGGAGGTCTTAAAACATGCAGTTCACCAAGTTTATTTTGTTGTGCATTTACAGCTATTGTGTTGGTCTGATAACACAAATCAGAGTAAGTCAAGTAAAAAATGAAATTGAAAATAAGTTCGAGAAGCTATGCAAGATGCCCATGGCTTACACTACTGTCATTATATATATATATATATATATATATATATATATATATATATATATGGAAATGTTCTGAATTGGGCAGTTTTGTCATTATTGGTTAATGCATTTTGTTTCATTGCCTACTGGAAAAATGTTCAAACAATAAATTTAAAATGCACTCTAAGTCTAACAAGCGTGCTGTATATTAAACAAGGAATATAATTTAATAAAGTCAAGAAGGTGTATCACAGAACACATGTATGTTTTTTGTTTTGTATGCGAGGGACCTATGATTTGAAAACAGCCCAAAGGTAATCTTTGTCCACCACTGGCCAGTGGCCACTGCGGCCAGATGCAATTTCTTTGGATGTGGTGTGGGTTTTAGTGCTGTTTCAATGAATGTGAGAAGTTTTAATGCTAAGTCTGTTTTCGTTGTGAGACAGTATTGCTTTATTTAGCAGATGTCTATTAGTGTTTGTGCATTGTGTTGTAAAATGTAAAAATAAAATCCAAATAATCATTTTTGAAGTAATTTAAGCAGTACGCACATTATTGTTTATGGTAAATGGGGCGAAATAGCCAGGTAATGGGACATTTGAATGGCTGCAGGGGGAATCTGGTGAAATATTTTGGCTGTCTGTTCTTCACTATGCATTTGAAAGTTGGTATCCCACAATTCCATTGGAATGGGTGGGGTTATGTAATTCTATATGCAAATTTTATGTTAATCAGCTATTTGTATCTATTTTTCATGAGCCTTGTTCAGATTTTTTATGTTTCCAGGTTGAGAGGTATGATCAGGATTCAAACCCTCAACAACATTGCAGCTTCAACAGACAGGATGGCTACCATAGTTCTTTTGGCTGCAGAAGCAGCTTGCCAGAACAGGGGTTGTTCATCACACAACCACCTGCATAACAATGTACTCTGCAATACATGAGTTACCTAACACAATGTATAATCAAATCTACAGTATTCTTCTGGAAATGTAGGGGATAATTGAGAAAAACACCCTTTCAACATGGGTTTGGGGGTAGCATTGATGAGTTACTATTATGGCAGTTACAAAAGCACATCCCTGTTTTGGGGGTGGGGAACAGACCGCATTCACTGTTAGGTCTGAAGAGAGAAACTGCAATGTGTAGCCTGACTTTCTTACTTCTGTTTTGAATATTGTACCAGTAATCTTCTGCAGTAGGACTGTATGAAGGTTTCATGCATCACGCCTACTAACTACAAGTGGATGCATAACTTACCTCTCAACCATACTGAATTTCTCATTTTTTACCGGTTTTGAGTTCCAAATAATGGGGTGCCATGATTTCTAAGTGGCATCCCTTAATTTCTCAATTTCCCAGCATTTTTTAAATTTTATTCTGGCTTTTTGGGCTAATGTTATCAGATGCAGAGGAATACATGATAATGTCAGCTTTGTGAGCAGCCTCTGTCAGAATTGGCTGAGGGGCTCAAGAGATTTACTGTACTTTGTTTCTGAGAAGCCATAAAAGTAGCATACGTGCATTTTCCTAGCTGCTCCATGTAAGGAGGACAACACTTTAGCTTAGGAGGCGTACTTAACTGTGTGAGCTGTGAACAGCCCTTTCTTTTGAAGTGATTATGCAGTCAAGTGCGTGAACTGCCCTTTCTTTTGAAGTGATTTAAATTATATTCCTGCCATAGTTAAGTGTGTAAATGGTCCTGTATTTTGAATTATGTTCCTGCCATGTGTGTGTGTGTGTGTGTGTGTGTGTGTGTGTGTGTGTGTGTGTGTGTGTGTGTGTGTGTGTGTGTGTGTGTGTGTGTGTGTTAATGTGCACTTAAGTGTGTGAACTGCCATTTCTTTTGAAGTAATTTTAACTATGTTCCTGCCAGCAGTTAAGTGTTTGAACAGTCCTTTCTTTTGAAGTAAAGGGTGGGTGTGGGTGTGTTCCTGCCAGCAGTTAAGTCTGTGTGTGTGTAAAATTCCCCAGTTAGGCATAGTTGATGGTTAGGGTTACTCAGGCTCAAACCCTGTATCTTAGGTAGAAGGAGCAAGAGCCTGAGTTCTTTAACCTTATCACCACTTATGATTGTAGGAGCTGTAGATCTCAAGTATACAAATTTTCTCAGAATGTCTGGAATGTTTGGCACATACTTTTGGTCTGTTCCTCTTCAAATTCAGATGGTGTAGCACGACAACAGTAGTGTTGTTGCATCACAGCAAGAGGTTCTGTGGTTCAATTACCAGCTGAAGTGCCTTCTGTGTGGAGTCTGCATATCCTCCTCATGTTTGTATGCATTCTCTGTGGGTGCTCTGATTTCCTTCCACAATACACAGACATGCTTGTGGGGCCTCTGCTGAAAATTGGCTTTGTTCCAAGTCGGAATTTCCTGGTAAACAAATGTTAAATAAAATTTGTGGTTTTCTGGCAAATCAGTGAGACCTAAGTTTGCTAAAAATGATAGCCATTTAAGTTTCAGTCTTCCTGTCTTTCAGGAAACACATGGTAACACAACTTTTTATTCTAGCAAATTTCGAAGATTATGCAGGCAATGTTTAAAATGTGTCCCCAGTTTTGGGCCTTTGTCTCCCCCCAATACATTTTGCACAGTGCTTCAGGGAAGAGAAGTTTAGAAGTTTAGTGCTGCTTATGTAAAGTTTACTTGCATTGTTAATAGCACAACAGGTAGTGTACTTGCTATTGCTACAGAAAGATGTGGGTTCTAGTCTCACAGGATGTAGATGGATTGCTAATACTCTGTTGTGCTATACTTTTAAAGGAGATGGATGCTGCAGTCCTGAGAATGTCCTCCTTTAGTGGAGATACCTAGTAACTATGAACCTGTTATCAGTTTGTCATCCATTCCCTATTAAAATATTATTAGCTAATCATTTTTTTAATGTAACATAGGCAATTTATTCAAGTGCAACAAGCACTTTACTTGTAGATGAAACAATGAAATATAAAGTTGTTTGTTAGCAACAACCTCTTCATTAGTTACATATCTCTTTAATGTGGAATTATTTAGATGACTTTTACTTCTGCAGAGATTGTGCATATTTACTGATACTGGTGGATTGTAGAAGTTTGAGTAGACCTTTAAGATGGAAATTTTCTGAATTTGGCAGTTTTGTCATTACTGGGTCATACATTACTGGAAAAATGTTCAAAGCAATACATTTAAAACATGGTCTGACAAGTGTGCTGTATTACACAAGGAATATAATTTAATACAGTCAGGAAGGTGTATCAAATAACACATGTGTGTTTCATGTGCAAGGGGCCTATGGTTTGAAAACACTCCAAAGGTAATCTTTATACACCGCTGGCCAGATGCATTTTCTTTGACTGTATGTTTCAATGCTGTTTCAATGAATGTGTGTTTCAAAGGCAGAGAAGTGTTAATGCTGTCTATTTTCATTGTGAGATTGTATTGTTTGTTTAGTAGATGTTTATTAGTGTCTGTGCTATAAAATGTAAAATAAAAGTTTTAAATGAAATCCAGATAATCACTGTAGAAGTAAAGCAGTATGCATATTACAGTGTTTATGGTAAATGGGGTGAAATAGCCAAGTAATGGGACATTGGAATGGCTGCTGGGGGACTCTGAAGCCATAATTTGGTTGTCTGTTCTTCAGTTTCTGTTTGAAAGTTGGTATCCCACAATTCCATTGGAGTTGGCAGGGTTGCATAATTAAGTATGCAAATGTTATGGTAACCAGTCTACAGATTTGCATCTATTTTTCTTGGGCCTTTGCTTAGATTTTTGATGTTTCCAAGTTGGGAGGTATGGTTCATACTAGTAAAATAATGTCAGTATTCATTACTTTTATGTACAAATACATCACTATTTACTTGCATACCATCTCAAGTCCATAGATACAAAGGATATGTCATAATACTCCACAAAACTATAGTGAAGGTTAAAGACCTATCTTGCAAATGCAGCAGTTGACACAGCTGTAGTTTAGGGCTGATTCTGCCTGATGCAAGCAGTACATGGCTAATACATGGACAGGTTCAGGTCATGTGTTGTGCTTGGCATCATTTTTAATATATGTATGTAAGTAGGTGAAAAGTATTAGTCCCTAGGTCCCTAAATGGTAAGTGAATGTGCTATGTATTTTCTCTTAACCAAAGCGAGGGCATACTGAGCATGCCTATGTCTGCCTACAAAGACAGCAGCTGCAGGTTCCTCCTATGAGTCTTCCTGTGACTGTAGTGACCTAGGCATTTGTGAAGGGATGTGTGTCCCTTCCCCTTGCTGATCCTGCTGCAGCTGGTTCTACAGTATCAGTTTGTGGAGCATGACACATACTGTGACTAGCTGTGCACATGTACATGCAGTATACCGTAAGGCACTATTGGATATATCCAAGCACTGGAACTGTGACATCAGAAGCCCAAACGCATTCTCTATGATGTTTCTAGTTTGTATGTGTGCCTCATTATGGAATTCTTCCATGGGTGCATATTCACTTCTGATGAGTGTCATCATCCATGGTTCCAGGATGTACCCAATATTCCCAGTAAATGGCCCTGTGGGATGTCCCTCTAGCAAACATCTGGTATAGCTGTGATATGTACCAGATATTGGAGTTGTGATAACTGTCAGGGATGCCAGCACACACGTTCAAGATAAGCCCCTTGACATTGCACACGACATGTCAGATGATGGAGTGGTATCCCTTGTTGGTAATGTAGATTCTACCTTACTCACCATGTGGTGCCTCCTTGATGTGTATATGAGTGCAATCTATGGCACCCAAGTACTTCAGGGTAGTGCTCTACATGGTAGTATCATTGCATATTGCTGGCCCTTTCCTCAGGGGAAAGGGGAAATATGTGCTCATTGGCATGGAGGAGCATAGCATACAGGAAGTATTGGATTATCCTGAATGCTGATGCCTGTGACACTCCTATCATGTCCCCAGTTGGTCTTTGAAAAGTATCTGTAGCTAATATCCTAAGGGCTACACATACCTTAATTTTCACTGGGTTGGGTCCCCTTGGTTGGCTCTGGCTCTGAGTTAAGCACTATATATTGCTTAGAGTTCTTGCAATATGTGCCTGTCCACCCAGTAGTGCTCTACAATCTCCAGCTCATGTAGCACCTGGAAAGTTACCCTGGGCATGAACACTCATTTCCTTTTCAGTCTAAACCTATTGTCAGCAGCACCAGCAGCATTAATTTCAGCCTCTAGCACATGCAGATGTAGAATAGCTGAAGCAGCCCCTAGCATTATCTCAGTACCAATTTCCAAGTCTCTACTCCAGTGGTCTTGAAGTATCAAGGGAAATCAGAATGTAGGCAATATGCATACTTTATACATTTCTTGAGTAGGTCTACCATGTGGGATTGGCTATTTAAGATGGAATTCACCTGCTTAGGATATAATTAACATGATTTAAAGGTCCTGCTTCAGTGTGCAGTACTGCACTGTGTACACCAGCATGTAACAGAGCATAGTTGTGCATAACTAAGGTAAGGCATGGAAAAATTTTAAATTTTCATCCCTGTTATCATGAAATGGTCAAAAAATGCATATTGCACTTTATTTCTATAAGCTGCAATGTCAGAACAGTATGAAAACAGTGGTCATACCCTGTACTTGAACCCAGGACCATCTGCACTCCAGTCCACTATCTAATACTTTTCACCATAGTAGAAGTTATGCAAAGTTCTATAACTGGAGGAAATGAGCAGAGCACAGCCATGCTTACTGCATTTGCATGATGCCCAGCATTACTCAGAAATATTGAGTGCATCCAGTTTCTATTTTTGGATGTCTAGCTCATGTCTGATATGTGGGTCATCTGGTCAAGCAGGCAAAATATGCATCAGCATAACCGTTTGTGCAAAGCAATGTACTGTGCAAAGATACTCAACCCCCCCCCCCCAAAAAAAACAGTTACCTACCTCCTACCTGACTAGTATGTTATATTGTAGCATTAAGCAGTTATCACACTCACCATAGAGATTATGGGGCTGATAATTGGCCAGAGGGTTATTTCAAGGTGACTGACATCAGCATGAGTGCTAACATGGGCTATGTGAAGTGCAGTGTGTGTGAATGAGTCATAAACCCTTCCTCTGGGAACACACACATAACACTCAGTCGCACACAACTTTACATTTTACAGGACTGGGTATATAGATTCTAGATGAATACTGATTTGTACTATCATGTTACACAGTTATCACAAGCACCACAGACACTATAGGGCTGATGGCTACCAAAAGCAAATGGCTACAGTGATTGACATTTGTACATCATGTGACATTGGCCAATTGGATATGTGGTGGGTGGGACAGGACTCATGATGGCAATCTCTGTCACTGTCTGCCTCTCTCTTCCCGTATGTTTGACCTATTATAGTGTGTTGGGCTTGAATATATGTGAGTATTCCTATCCAATGTGTGTGCAAAGCTTGAATGGTTGCAATGTGGTGTATGTGCACAGACATCTGTGACTGACAGATATGTATAGTCCACTGTTGTTGTCAGAAATGGGCTTCATTTCTCTATGTGTAGGAGCATGCCCAGTATAACCTGTATTGAGTGGTGTGTGAATCCATTCCAGGTAGGTTGTACTCAAGTGCAGGATTTTATGCTTTACACCGACAGCTAGCAACCTGTTTCTGTAGGATATCTGTAGATAGGCTGACAATATGGAGTCACAATGGGAGACAAATAGAGGGGTACTGTAATTACTGCTGTCTGTGCTGCTTGTGTTACATGGTTGATGTTAGCAGAGATATTCAGACATATGTACTGTTTTACACTGTGATGTATTATGTCATCAACTACCAACAGATACACTTATTTGCTCACAGTTATTTCCAGGAAAATACAAGCTGAATGAAGCTGTATCGGGTATTGTGGTCTGCAGCCTACATATTCTTGCACACTCATGCTATTCTGGAGGGGTAACTGCAGACACTTGCTGATGGATCTGTGTAAATGGTCCAGCACCTTGGTACTGTGGTGGCTAAGGATCCCCTGTACATCTATCAACATAACAGAATGGCCATATCCTGCTGTAGCCATACCTCTTAGCTGTACAGATTCACCCTGGTTACCCAGAGGCAGGGCTCATATATTTGGTCAGTTTCCCTTCACATCGTGGTTTATGAGTGGGTTTGTAGCCACCCATTACTGAGTTTGCAGGCAGAGGTAGTATGGGCACACATCAGAGTTTCAGACTTCACACACTCCATGGCATCCATGCTTCTACACCCCCACTCTGATATTCTATCCTCTTCCTAACATTATGCAAGTGATATCTGGGAAGTATCCCTATAGTTGTCTGTTCATCCCAGCGTTATTTAGGGGTTGGTCCACAGTTCATGCAGTAGGACATGCTGGGCATGCTACTGGGATTTGTCAACTTGCCCTTGCATTTGTGCTCTGTGGACTGTGTTATGTTGTTATTTGGGACCCCATGAGATAATATACATTGGCAGTGCAGGTGAGGCACAGGCCTGTGACAGAGGACTGTAGGGCATTTGGTAGTGACGCAGGCCATCTGTACCAGGCCAGTGCATTCTGTCTCTCCTACAGTCCCAGGCTGCAAGCCACTGGATTTCCCTGGGGTGACAGGGTAAGTGTCAGAGGTGTTAATGGCAATAGTTCCTGTCCATATTAATCCATTGGTCTGGATGCTGGCAGGGTGTTGCTTACAGCTAGGGAGTGGGATGCACCTTCATAGGACACCTCTTCAGCATGCTGCATTCTGTGGGTATTCCCATACAGAAGTGTGGGTCATGCTGTACTCATTCCCAACAGCAGGGATATGACCTGTGATAAACCTGTGGATGATGGTGGGATGAGCTGAGTGCATGTGGGATATGGAGACTTGTTGCAGATAACTCACAGATATACCTGGGGTATTTCCCTTATGCTGCCTTGTGTGGGGACATAGGCATTCTCTCATTAATTCATAACTGTGCCTTTTGTGGTCTGCCAGTGATTGGCCAGAATACATCAGTATTCCATACCACACAGGCAACTAATGTGCTGCTAACCTGTATGTACAATTCCAAAGGTGTATGCAGTTGACAGTTACATTTTATGTACTCTGTTTAGGGAACTTCCACTTGTGTACTGTGTGTATGCTTGGACCCACATTCATGGCATGTCCATCTTTCAGATGGTGACAGATATTGACATCTGAACAATGAGTATGGATGACTGCTGAATTGGGTCTTGCTGGGATTTATTGTGTTTGGCACCGCAGTTGTCAGAACATGGCCCTGTCATCAACAGTAGTGGCCATAGGGCACTGGGACACTACCCTCCATGCGTACATGGTGACCACTTCCACACAATATACAGCACACAACAACCTAACACACAGAGCCCTGCATATTGTACACATGCAACAATCTATCCTGTAAATTGGGCAGCTCAGGTAATCTGTGCTCCACTGTTATTATCCCAACTCGTACATGTAACTGGATTTCTACATAGGATGCACACCTGACAACTGTAAACATTTGCTATGACTGTACTGGTATTTCAGGTTTTCTGTTGGCTTCCATTTCCTTTTGTATTCTGACATATCATGCAGACTAGAAGCATATCAGTAGAGTACAGATCTTTTTTATTGACTTACATTTCAGTTTCAGATTTCATACCCTGCAGAACTAACATACAACTGCCTGGCCTGTTGTAGTCTGTCTGTTTAGGTCTGGGGGGTGTTATCCATTGCCATTATTTGGAGGCCTTAGCACAGCCTTTCTTTATGGTCATCTACACCTGCCTGCTGGCTGAGACTGTTGTTGGGTATGTGAACCTCACTGATATGCATGTGTGTGTCCTATGGACACACATTTGGGCCACCATATGTACTGCAGTGGGATTTGTCACCTTGTCTACTGCAGCTTACTTTGTTGACACCACTATTGGTTATGGATTCCATGCTGCCCATATAGCTGTCCACTATCTACTGCCATCCCATTCAGTCACCTGATTCCCTTGCATGCTCACATCCATACCATAGCTATGACTAGCAGAACATACTACTCCATTCAGCAATTGATAGGAAGAGTGAGTTACTTGTGGCTGTGCCAGTATTGAGGATGGTGCTGGAGGGCTGACTATGTCAGATTCACATAGTACACTCCCTATACATGGTAAAGAATAGGTAGTGCCATGTTTGGCATCCCTTTTACTGTATGTGTGAGTCAGAGAGAGGTGTCATTCTCTGGGTCCCTACCGTGTCAGTGTATGTGCCATGCATTGCCTCTTTGCCAAAATCTGGGCATAATGGGCATGCCTCCTTCTGCCTCTATGGGCAGGCTCAGGTTGTTCCTCCTCTGAGTCATTCTGTGCCTGTGTTGGCCCTGGCAATGGTGGGGAGCTGTGTGGCCCAACCTCATGTTGTTCCTGCTGCAGCTGTTTCCGCAGGATGATATTGTGTAGCATGGCACATACAGTGAAAATTTGGGTACATGTAGCTGAAGAGTACTGCAAGGATCCCCCAGATATGTCCAGGCACCTGAACCGTGACTTGAGCATCCCAAACACACACTCTATTACGATTCTTGTTTGTGCATGTGCCTCATTATGGAGTTCTTGTTTAGGTGTGTGTGCATTTCTGACGGGTGTCATCAGCCATGGCTCCAGTGTGTAACCAGCATCCTCCACTAGTTGGCCATATGAAATGTCCCCAATGGCAAGTCTCTGGTGTAGCTGATTTATATGCCAGATGTGGGAGTTGTGATAGCTTCCAGGGCTGCAAGCACATACATTCATTATAATGACCTGGGCATCGCACATGACCTGGCAGTTGATGGAAGGGAAGCCCTTGTGGTCTATGTAGATCATACCCTGCTTGCTAGGTGGTGCTTTGATGTGCATGCAGTCTATAGCACCCACTACCTCAGGGTATTCTGCTATTTGGTGGAAGAGATGCATATTGCTGGTCAACGCCTCACGGGTCTTGAGGAAATATATGTGCTCACTGGCATGTGCTGACATGGCATCCAGGAAATGGTGGAGTACCCTGGATGCTGATGCCTGTGAGATCCCCATAATATCCTCAGTTGGCCTTTGGAAGGTATCTGTGGCTAGTATTCTTAAGCCTACAAATACCTTGGTCTCCAATGGAATGGGTTCCCCTCTGTTGGTTCTGTGTGGGAGGCATGGCTGGCACAGCTCAACATTTTGCTGTAAGAAGTCCCTGTCCAACCTATAGTGCTCCACTATCTCCAGTTCATGTAGCCCCTGGTAGGTTACCCTGGATCTGTACACTTTCTCCTTCTTCTCACTATGAGTTGGTCATCAGCATTCTCTTCCTCACCACCCTCACCCTCTTCCACATATTGATGTAGGAGAGCGACAGCAACCGCTATCATTTTGTTAGTTTTGTCTGGTAAAATTTCCCCATCTATGTATACTGGTGGTGTAGAGTTTGTGGGAAAAAACAGACTGAAAGGTTTTTGCATAGTTTATAGTTGTGTGCTGGGCTGGGCTGGGCTGGGCTGCTGTCTGTGTAATTGGCTGATTCTGATACAGTTCACCTGCCAGCTGTGCTAGTTCTCCTTGATTGCCTTCCTACTGCTGTTTTCTCTTCCCATTGCCTACCCGTTTAAGCCCGGACACACGCCGTGCATACTAAGTGCTCAGTTTTGAACAGAGCTGCTATTTCCTGTTTTTTTTTTTTTTTTTTTTTTTCTGTTGTTTAAAACTCGGTGCACGGCCTGCACACCTGTTTAGGCAATATAAACACGGCTAGGCAGCCTCAGACACACCCCCTTCCTTAGCTGTGCTTAGCTAAGGGCAAAGATGGGCCACTGAGCTCCTATAAGCTTATAGCATGCATGACACTCCCCCTTATGAAGCCAGCTACCTCTTAGGCTTGCTCCATGGTGTTACTGCACTTACATCATTGGGTTCTAGCTAACACTGAGGGGAAATCTGTGATTCAGTATCAATCCCCTTATTTGCATAAAACTGACTGCTAATGCATGGCTACAAGACTGACACTCAGCCTTCCCCCTTAGCAACCACTATTCATTGGTATTGTTGTCTTCTGCATGCCGTCGACTATTATGGCAGAATGCTGATTTTGGTTTAAAAGCTTATTTCCACCTTTTTTTTTTTTTTTATTTTCTGGCCGATCCCGTTTGAGCATAGCTGCCCTACCCTTAAACGGCCGAAATGGGCCAAAAAAATAAAAGTTATTATTTATAATTTTGCAATTATTTACCATGCCAATGGCCATATAGTTGGCCATTGGCATGCCTACTACATTGAATGCATGCTTTCTTTGGAGCTGTCATGCCTCCATTTTGTAATTTGCAGAAATGTATTCGGTTAGTAACCAAATACATTTCTGCAGGTTACACTAATCCACCACAGACACCTGCATGCTTCCTGCATCACTAATTCATCTCATTGCATGGTTTTCACCTGCAAATGGGGTAATTATCATAAAGGAGCTGTGTCCGTGCAGGAATAGTGTTGGAGCGCTCGTGCACGTCCCGGGAGCTCATTCCTGGATCGCTCTTCGGCCATATTGCGTGCAGCAGCTCTTACACTATTCTTGCCCACCGTGCAGAACTTGCTGAATCATGGGGACTAATTAAACATATAATTGATTCTGAAATCTACCAGATATTTAAATTCCAAGTCTTAGAGATTCTTGGGAGATTATTCTTGAAACCAAGGAATTGCATTGGCAGCTACATTTAAATTCACTACATTTCCCAAGTTTGAATGAAAATGTCTCTATTTCAAGTACAATCAAGCTCAAGGCTATGGAGTTATAAGGTTAGTAGTCCTACAAAGATTTTGTTAGTTTTTTATTCATATATTTATAGTTTTAGAAAAAGGGAAAAACCTCTACAAGGTTT
This sequence comes from Protopterus annectens, assembly GCF_019279795.1. Classification (NCBI taxonomy): domain Eukaryota; kingdom Metazoa; phylum Chordata; order Ceratodontiformes; family Protopteridae; genus Protopterus; species Protopterus annectens. The sequence goes on from NC_056736.1 coordinate 132,903,748, forward strand.
TACATATTTTACAAAGCTTTGAATAATTCACATATTTTATGTGTTTTAGAATTTATTGGTGGTACATAATGTTTTATTTTATTTTATATATGTTACTATTATATGGTATATGCATTAGTAGTGTGTGAAATTGTTGGCAATGTGCATTTAAGAGAATGGCATGATGTCACTACAAGAAAGTTTTAAAAAGAGGACAGTTTATTTTTTTTTACTTTTGCCTCTGAAGGAGTCCTTAACACAATACATGGACAAAAGTGCTTAACCATTGTTGACACACACGAAGTGTGCAGCAGGCTGTTTTTTATTTAGTGTAAAACTTACCTTTTTTCTTGTGTAGAAGCCTTGCATTTGTGTGAAGCTTTTCTTCACACAGCAGGATTAATTGTGCCCTATAAAAATGCACTCACCAGAATTTGCACTTTCTCTATAAAAACTACCTCAGAATTTTACCTCAGTCACCCTCTACTCATACAGTGATTAGTCTGAGTGCTGAGCAGCATTGCTGTGTTTATATAGGACTATTTAGGTCAATAATACATCATTACGGCACCCAGGACTAGCACTGATCCAACAGAATCTGCTTTGGGTGCTGGGCAGCATCACTGGATATGCTAGCTCTAGATTACGCCAATTAAGCACCTCTCCCTTATCCAGTTGCAAACACCCTCCACTCCTATCCCCTGTATAGCAGACATTAATACCTGCAACCATGGATAGGAATTTCCTGCTATCTCTGTGTCTACACTTGTGGACATGAGCATCCTGTAACAATGTAGCAATTGCATGTACTCTGACAACCACTTAATTCTGGAGCAGACAAATATAGTATGTCAGAGATGTAGTTACTCAATGACACTTAAGCCTAGACTCTCGTATAGAGACAGAAAAAAAACAACAAACAGGTTGTTAGTGACACACACACACACACACACACACACACACACACACACACACACACACACACCACTCACTGCACTTATAATGGACCAGACACATATACCCACATATGCAGTGGAGCTCACTTGTAACTTACCCAAACCTCAAAGGTCTCTCAGATGCAATTCTCAAACTCTGCATGTACAAGAGCAAGACAATTCCCACCATAGTGCATAAAACCACATTACAATGTCTCAACTACCAATAGTAAAAGGCATAAAACCCACATCCCAATATCCTGGTCATAGAAGACTCCATTGTGAGACGCACTGACCAGGCTGGATAAGGAAGTAGTCAACGTTAGTTGGCTGTCAGGGCCAGGGTCCAACTAATCATGCAAGGACTCAGATCACTAAACTTCAAGGACTTGTATGACTCATTCACAGTCCATGTGGGTATAAATACCCTGAGACTTACCTGCCTGGACTATATGAAGAATTACATGATTGTGCTCTCAGAATATTTATGTATTTATTTATTTATTAATTTGACATTTGTTAACTGGGTTAGTCTGAGTGGGCGGCTAAGCACTTTTTCAGTAGACACTCGAGGAGAAAAGCTCCACAAATAAACAAATACAAAAACAAAACATCATACAATATGAACAGACAAGTGTATATACACAGGAGAAACAGAATACAACTTATAAATGAACATGTTACAATACAAGAGTATTACTGAGAGTTTAAACAGCCATGGTACAAATTAAGTATATAAAATATAATATAAAAAGTTAGATTTGAACAATTACCATCAGAGAGAAACTCAAGGTTGGTAGAATATCATAAAGACCATCCCCGAGATTCATGAAGCTTGTGCCAGGTGCAGGCGTAGAATCGGCATTCCAACACCAAATATGGCCAGTGAGCGAAACAGGTACGAGCTGTTCCCATGTGCACTACCTGCGTATGCTACGCCTGCACAGCTCCCGGGCCCTGTATGCTAATTAACCCATGTGCAGCAGAGTAGCATGCAAATGAAGGTATGTAGCAATCCAGGAAGTGGTGCAGGCGTAGTGTAAGCATGCAGAAATGTAAACTGTAAAAACAGTTTACATTTTTGCAAACATAAAATCGGAGCCATGACAGCCGACCGAACACATGTATTATATTGTTAATACATGCCAATGGCTAAATATATAGCCATTGGCATAAAAAAATGTACAAAATATAAAATTAACATTTAATATTTATATTTGCACTATTGTGAAGTGGAAGCAAAGGTCAAAAGGGATCGCAAGGAAAATAGAAAAATATAGAATAAAACTTCAATGTAATACATATCATGATTTCCCCATAATAGTGAATGGCAGGCATGCTACACCACACCATGGCACAAGGGTTGTTAAGGGGCTGTGACAGTGTTATGCATGGTAGCTTGGAATTAGTACGCAATACCATGCAAATGAGAGGAGTAATAGTGAATCACAGATTCTCTGCTGGTGTAAGGATGCTCCTCACAGCATAGTGTTATAACACTGAGGTGTGCCTTTAAATTAAAGATGACATCAAGAGAGGGTGTGTCACCTTTGCTGTAAGCACATTGGAGCATTGCTAATCCAGTTTGCCCGTAGCTAAGCAAAGCTGCAGGATAGGGATGTGTCAAACTGGCTATATCTTTGCTTAGCTGAGGGTACACAATGTAACCGAGTATGCATGTGAACGGAGGTGAAAACGTGCTTAAACCTGGTAAATGGGTTTGTGCAGTGCGCACTGGAGCTGAAACAGTAAGGATATAGGAAAGAAATAGGGAAATGCTGCAGCAGGGAAACTGAAGTACAAATGACTAATTAGCACCTAGAAACCTACAGTCAGCCATTAACAACAGCTAACAAGGCTGCAAGCAGCTACCTGCAGAACAGGATAGGGGAGGGGTTGTACTGCAAAAAAACAGTAAAGTGTCACAGCAGAACAAAGCAGATTTGCAATATAAAAGCTACAAGACACATTTTGCAACAAATGACTGGGTAGGGAAAGTACAAAACAAGAAAGACGGCAGGTGGATGCATGCCTGATAATGGGAAGGGATCCAGGTTTAAAAGTGAATTAAAGGGCAACAGATTAATCAAGGTAGGCAAGCATAACTCCACACTAAAGGCCCCACACTTGCAGTACTCACTGTAAAACCCATAATTAAGATACCCTGCAGCTGGAATTGCTGATACACACCCAATGACATCAGCAGCATCCATAGCAAAATAGTATAAAGTGTGAGAGCACCTCACACACACTTGTGTATTCCCATACACTCTGCACCATTGGTGTATACAGATGGGGAACTTTTAGTATTTACATGTTAGGGGTTTCCATAGCTTTGACCCACCAGCATGTGTTGGGGACTGAAGGTGGCATGGAGGATGATGCACACAACCACCTCAGGCACCAGAGGAGGAGAAGAGTGTTCAGATCCAGGGTAACCTACCAGGGGCTACATGATATGGAGACAGTAGAGCGTTACAGGGTGGACAGGGACACCCTTCAGCAACTTGTGGAGCTGTGCAGGCCACGCCTTAGAGCCAGAACAAACAGAGGGGAACCCATCCCAGTGGATATGAAGGCATGTGTAAGCCTGAGAATACTACCTACAGTTACCTTTCAAAGGCCAACCGGGGATATTATTGAGATCTCACAGGTATCAGCATCCAGGGTACTTCACCAGTTCCTGGATTCCATGTTGCTACTTGCCAATGAACACATATACTTCCCCCGAACACAGGAGGAGTTGGCCAGCAATATGCGTCTCTTCCACTGTGTGGCAGAATACCCGGAGGTACTGGGTGCAATAGACTGCACGCACATACACATCAAGTCACCACCCGGTGAGCAGGGTAGGCACTACATAAATTGCAAGGGATACCCCTCCATCAACTGCCAGGTCGTGTGCAATGCCCAGGGAATTATCATAGATGTGTGTGCTGGCAGCTCTGGAAGCTATCACAACTCCCACATCTGGCATGCCTCACAGCTGTATCAGGTAATTACCAGGGGGGACATCCCATATGACCACCTGGTGGGGGATGCTGGCTATGCACTGGAACTCTGGATGATGACTCCCATCAGAAATACACACACATGCATGCAGGAATGCCATAATGAGGTACATGCACAAACCAGAATAATCATAGAGTGTTTGTTTGGGATGCTTAAATCATGGTTCCTTTGCTTGGACATATCTGGTGGAGCCTTGCAGTACTCTCTGGGCACGTGTGCCCACATCTTCATAGTATGTGCCATGCTAGACAATATGATCCTGCGGAAACAGCTGCAGCAGGGACAGTATGGTGAAGGCCCTCACAACCCACCACCATTGCCAAGGGCCCCACAGGCACAGAAGTAAACAGACCATGAACACCCTGTGCCAGCCACAGTAGGGAGATGGAAGTGTGCCCAGTATGCCCATGCCTTGGCAAGGAGGGAACGTATAGCACTCACACTGACAGTGTAGGCACCTAGGGACTGACACCTTTTTCCACCTGCACACACAGTAAAAATGGATGGCACACACACAAGACTACCTGTAAATTGTCATGTATAGACAGTCTACTGTGTGCATCCAACATATGTAGCCCTCAACTATTACACACACAACTGCTATTGGCACAAGGTAAGTCAACACCTGAACAGTAAATTAAGCTATCAGCATGTGCTGTACTGTATGCATAGGTTCATAGCTTCAGAGGTAGGTACTTGGCTAACTGCCTGATGGCATTCATAAGCCTAGCCAAAATATGTCAGCTTTTGCCACCCCATTGATTCATTAACTGTCCCTCTGTGGAGCAGAGCCAATGGTGGGATCCCTGGGGTGTATCTACTGTTCCCCATCCACTCTTCAAGGTTTCTCTTGAAGAGTGTTAGTGAGGGGCTCTGTATAATGTAATTAGGGATGTTGTTCCAAAGTATGGGGAGTTTCCTTGACAGGAATCCATCCCTCCAGTATCTTCCAGTTATTGTTGTGGCAAGGTTCAGCTCACTGCAGCATGTGGCTCACTGTGACATGGATTCCCATATGTGGAGCATATCCATTAAGCCTGAGTTTGACATGGCTTTGTTGGCCAGCAGAGATCATCTCTGATTAAACGAGATGCCACTGAGTAAAGTAAGAGTTTTCTCAGTCTGGCTGTATAGGACATATGTTTGAGGCCAGTAATCCTCTTGGTGAGGTACATTTGTGGACATTCCAGCTGTTGGATGTGTCTTCTGAGGTACATCCCAAATGGGCTATTATACTCTATGATGGGACTGATGAGTGATGAGTAAAGGGGCACTATAACCTCAGTATGTCTAGATGTGAACCCTTTAGTAATCAGATGGCCTGCATAGAAGGATGTCTTGACTACTTTGGAGGTTTGATTGTCAAGGGAGAGATCACTATCTACCTTAGTCCCCAGATACCCTATTATCTCGTCTGTATTAACGTGGCTGCCACTTATGTGTTAATATGTGGGTGCTTAATATTTCTCAATGGAATGACCATGCAGTTTGTGGCATTTAGCTGGAGGCCATGACTTTGACACCCCTTGTTGGTCTCTGTGAGGCCCCTTGAAGGATGTCTGTGTAGGCTGGACTGTCAAGTATGGCTCCCAGTCTGCAGTCATTACCAAACATTGTCTGCAGTAGTCCACCTGTGTTTGCCTGTACCTCTGTGAAGTATATGCCAAACAGTAGGGGTCCCAGGACTGAGTCCTGTGGGACACCAGTTGTGACTGGTTAAGAGTTGGACCTGGAGACCGCTAGTCATATCATGTGGGTTCTGTGTGTAAGCCCATTGGCAACCCATTCTGTGATGTATGGGTGTACGTACAGGCTGGTGAGTTTATCAATAATACCTGAGTGGGGAATGGTGTCAAAAGCCTTGGTGAGGTCCAGGTAGTATGTGTGTACCTCCTCTCCCCTCATCTAACATCTTGGTGACTGTCTGTAAGACATCAAACAGGTTCAGTGGGCATGAACTGCACTCAACCAAGCTGACCTGGGTTGGGTCAAGTGTTTGCAGGTTACCAATGTCTTTGTTAATGAGTGTCATGAAGATGCGCTCCATAGCTTTGTAGATCAGGCTAGTCAGGCTTATGGGCTGGTAGTTACCATGGTCAGTTGTGTTTCCACCTTGGTGGAGTGGAATAATCGTTGCCACGTGCCATTGTATGGGCATGTAGCCTGTGGAGAGGCTGACGTTGAAAAGCTTAATTAGATGGGGGGTCAGTTTGTCTTCTAGTGTTTGCACGATGCAGTCTGGGACACTATCTGCCTCCATTGATGCTGTGTATTGCTGTTAGAGAGGGCCATTTCCACCTGTGTCTCTGATGTCTGGGATACTGTACTTTTTGGGTATTGTGGGCTTCTTAGGGGGTGAAGTTTGCACTGAATGTATCTGCAAGGATGTTGGCGATATCAGTAGGGTCAGTATATGTTATGCTATATTGCACTGGCATAGTGCAAATCTGTGTGTTACCACTTAGATCCTTGACATAGCCAAAGAAGGCTTTCTGGTTATCTTTTGAATCCTTGCCTATTTTCCTTTTGATGTTAACCTTGGATGATTTCATGAGGGACCTATGTTTCTTACTAATACTGGTCACGGATGTTTGCCCTTCTTGGGATTTGCTGTTTTTCTGGACTACTGTCCTACTTCTGTTATATAGCCTGTTTATTGCAGGGGTCCACCAGACTGGTGTCCTTGTCTAGGAGGAGTGAGTCTTGGTTTTCCAGTGATGGCACGAACCATACATCCTTGTAGGTGCTTATAGAGTGCATTTGTAAATCTGTCTGTATCTTGAGCAGTGTTTTCCCTTAGCTTAGGGCTGCAAAACCCCCACCCTGTCTCTAGTAGTGTGAATTTAGCTGTAGGAAAGGTATACACTGTGGTCTCCGTGGGTGGGGGAGATGGTTGGGTGTGGAAACAGTGAATAGTTCATGGTCAGATCTAACCAGTGACCGGTTTACCTCCGCTGTGTTGCGCCTGTCACCCATGTTGGTGATTACCACTTCTAGTATGTTTCCACCCCTCGTTAGGGAGTTTATCATCTGATACAGGGTATATGAGGTGATAAATTCCAGGAAGCGCTGGGCCTGGAAGTGAGTACTTGAGTAAGGTTCAAAGTTAATGGTAGGGTAGTTGGCGTCGACCAATACCAGGGTGTGCGGTAGAACTGTCATGTTTTCCACTGTCTCCATGTAGGTGAAGTGTTGGTCCTGGGTCATGGAGGATGATCTGTAACAGGCCACAGTTTGCATTGCAGTTGTGGCTGATGTTAGCTGCACATGGATGATCTCAGAGGTATCATGCTGCCCCACTAACCTGGAGGTGTAGGTATCCCTGATGAATATGAATACACCCCTGCATGTCTGTGTCAGTCCATGTTCTGTGGCCGAAATGTGTGGTATGGGTTGTAGTCTGGTAGTGCTGGTGTGCTCTCAGGAGCCTTAAAACAGGTCTCAGTTACTGCACAGATGTTGACGTTGTCCATACTGAGGAGTGCTGTGAGTGCGTGCATGTTGTGATTACAACCCCTAGTGTTGAGTAGCATAACCCTCATCGATTCTGCTATTGTGCTCTTTACAGAGGTAGGATTCATCTTTGAGACTTCCATAAAAAAGGCCCCATGGGGGTGCCAATAGCCTTGGCCAGCATTCCAAAGCCTAAGACTGACACATATGCCGGTATGGTAGTGTTGCATGCATGTTTCCTATCTGTGCTTGTTTCTCATCTTTCCTGTAGGTAACCTACTGGTAAGCAATAGAAAGCCTTAAACTTATACAAGTCTTCTAGCTTCCAAGATAGGCTTTTGGAGTTATTAAGTATCAGTGTTCTATATGTTCTTGCTGTACTTAACTGTTTTCTGACTATGTGGTGATATTTCACTATATATTGTGATCTGAAAGCTCTGTTTATTCACATATTATGGCTGTGATGGCCTGCACTTTAGAGGTTCACAGCTAGGTAGTAGGCTATCTGCCCAAGGGCAATTAGAAGCATAGCTACAGTGCGTTGGTTTTCTCGCACCATTGATGATGTAACTGAGCCTCTGTCAAGCATAGCCAATGAAGTGATTCCAGGCAGAGTTGCCGGAAGCTGTTGAAGACTGGGGTGGGGGAGGTTGATAGGGGCACTTAGTGATCTAAAGAGGGCATGTTAACATGAAAAATTAACACCATTCAATTTCCCCAACAGGTCTTGCAGCTATAAAACCGGAGGGGCTCCCTCACCCCCTGGCTGTATGGTTCTGGGACACATGATTCTAGGAGTGTATATTCTATTACCCATTCACACATCAAGGTTTCCCTTGAAGTGTGTCAGTGAGGGGCTATTCCTAATGTAGTTAGGAATGTAATTTATAGACTCTCATTTCATTTGTTATATGTTTTTATTTTAAGAGTAAGTGAAGCTCAGTGGTTTGGGCGCCTCCGACCTTTACTAAGTCTAGCTTACACATAGAAATCATCTAAATAGAAAATAGACAGAAGTCTGGTTACAGCATTTGCATAGTATCTGTGTATTTGAGGTTCAAATCCCAATAAAATCAGGGATGTTTATCATGTTAAAAAGTATACCTTAACCGCACCTTGCATTTATAGGTAGTATTCGTCAGTATAATAAACATTTGAAACGCCCACATAAACCTATGTGTGCTGGAGAGTAAAGTCAACAGAGAATGTAATGTTATGTAAGTACATAGTGAGATGTTACTTCACTGAAATGTAAATAACTTGAGTAGTTAACAAATGTGGCTGTGTTTGTGTGCACAGGTTATACATTTTAAAGTTGTTTTAACTGTTTAATTGCTGCTTTAATGTCACACAAACACTTTTAAACATGCTAAAAAGACACAAAATAGCCCAACAAGAGCCAAACTTGTAAAAAGAGTGGTCAGGAAACACTGTAGAAAAAATATTGCTTTAATTACCAAAATCCACAGAACTTAGTGCTTTCACCATAATACATATAGCATCATCAGAGTCAGTGGAACATTTTAAAACACTCCTATAAGTAGTTACTTCATTTTAACTACAACCAATCAAATTCATCAATGCATTAATTCATTAGTTCAAAATAATTGATCAAAATATATATATAAATAAGTAAATAAATAAATAAAAAAACATAAACCTCCTACTAAACTAATCCAGTTGCTTAAAAACATATTTTTTGTATGTATATTAATGTACTTAAATGCTTGTAATATAAAATAATATAAAAATAAACTCATAACACTTTCATAAGTCATAAATGTGTACATTAATATATATATATATATATATATATATATATATATATATATATATATATATATATATATTTTTTTATTTATTTATTTAATATTCATTATACCATTGCACATATTCCCATTTTTATGTTTATATATAACCATATAATATTTATATATAATATATATATATTTTTAAAATGTTCCACTGACTCTGATGATGTCGTATGTATTATGGTGAAAGTGCTAAGTTCTGTGGATTTTGGTAATTAAAGCAGTATTGTTTCTACAGTGTTTCCTGACTTCACACTTTTAAACATGCTTATAACAGCTTAAATGAGCCTTGTTCTGGAGTAAAAAACAATTTTAAAGCATCGAAGGTGTTGAACCCTGGATCATGCACACTATAGTCATGGGACTTACCACTAAGCCGTCTGAACTATACACATGTTTCATGGTCTTTAGACTACACCTTATACTAAAAGCATTCCACAGTACTGACCACAAATGAGACAGTCACTTTATGTACATATAGACAGTACATTGTAATGTACTGTAGTTTGTGAATCAATTTAAAATAAAGACCATCCCGAGATTCATGGAAACATATGCCAGAGTGCAGGCGAGAATCGCATTCCAACACCAAATATGGCCAGTGAGCTAAAACAGGTACGAGCTGTTCCCGCTGTGCACTACCATAAATGATATGCTACGCCTGCATTGAAGCTTCCCCGGCCCTACATAGCTGTAATTAACCCATGTGCAGAGTAGCATCTGCAAAATGAAGGTATGTAGCAATCCAGGAAGTGGTGCAGTATGTATGTGTAAGCATGCAGAAATGTAAACTGTAAAAACAGTTTACATTTTTGCAAACATAAAATCGGAGCCATATGACAGCCGATCAACACATGTATTATATTGCATTAATACATGCCAATGGCTAAATATATAGCCACTGGCATAAAATGTAAATAAAAATATAAAATTAACATTTAATATTTATATTTGCACCATTGTGAAGTGGAAGCAAAGGTCAAAGGGATGCAGCCAAGGAAAAATAGAAAAATATAGAATAAAACTTCAATGTAATACATATCATGATTTCCCATAATAGTGAGATGGCAGGCATGCTACACCACACCACCATGGTAAGGCCAAGGGTTGTTAAGGGGCTGTGATATGTTATGCATGGTAGCTTGGAATTAGTATGCATAATACCATGCAAATGGAGAGGAGTAATAGTGAATCAAGCAGATTCTGCTGGTGTAAGGATGCTCCTCACAGCATAGTGTTATAACACTGGAGGGTGTGCCTTTAAATTAAAGATGACATCAAGAGAGGGTGTGTCACCTTTGCTGTAAGCACATTGGAGCATTGCTAATCCCAGTTTGCCCCAGTGGCCAAGCTAAAAGCTGCAGGATAGGGATGTGTCAAACTGGCTATATCTTTGCTTAGCTGAGGGGTACACAATGTAACCGAGTATGCATGTGAACGGAGGTGAAAATGCGGCTTAAACCTGGTAAATGGGTTTGCAGGCGCACTGGAGCTGAAACAGTAAGGATATAGGAAAGAAATAGTGGAAATGCTGCAGCAGGGAAACTGGAAGTACAAATGACTAATTAGCACCTAGAAACCTACAGTCAGCCATTAACAACAGCTAACAAGTCTGCAAGCAGCTACCTGCAGAACAGGATAGAAGAGGGGTTGTACTGCAAAAAAACAGTAAAGTGTCACAGCAGAACAAAGCAGATTTGCAATATAAAAAGCTTACAAGACACATTTTGCAACAAATGACTGGGTAGGGAAACTACAAAACAAGAAAGACGGCAGGTGGATGCATGCCTGATAATGGGAAGGGATCCAGGTTTAAAACTGAATTAAAGGGCAACAGATTAATTCCAAGGTAGGCAAGCATAACTCCACACTAAAAGGCTCCCCACACTTGCAGTACTCACTGTAAAACCCATAATTAAGATACCCTGCAGCTGGAATTGCTGATACACACCCAATGACATCCAGCAGCATCCATAGCAAAAATAAGTGGGCATAAAGTGTGAGAGCACCTCACACACACTTGTGTATTCCCATACACTCTGCACCATTGGTGTATACAGATGGGGAACTTTTAGTATTTACATAGTTAGGGCTCCACTTAGCTTTGACCCACCAGCATGTGGTTAGGGGACTGAAGGTGGCATGGAGGATGATGCACACAACCACCCTTCAGGCACCAGAGGAGGAGAAGAGTGTTCAGATCCAGGGTAAATCACTGACCAGGGGCTACATGATATGGAGACAGTAGAGCTGCTATACAGGGTGGGACAGGACACCTTCAGCAACTGTGGAGCTGTGCAGGCCACATATAGAGCCAAGAACAAACAGAGGGGAACCCATCCCAGTGGATATGAAGGCATGTGTAAGCCTGAGAATACTACCTACAATGCTACCTTTCAAAGGCCAACCGGGGATATTATTGAGATCTCACAGGTATCAGCATCCAGGGTACTTCACCAGTTCCTGGATTCCATGTTGCTACTTGCCAATGAACACATATACTTCCCTGGAACACAGGAGGAGTTGGCCAGCATATGCGCCTTACTTCCACTGTGTGGCAGAATACCCGAGGTACTGGGTGCAAGCTAGACTGCACGACATACACATCAAGTCACCACCCGGGTGAGCAGGGTAGGCACTACATAAAATTGTAAGGGATACCCCTCCATCAACTGCCAGGTCATTAATGCAATGCCCAGTGGAATTATCATAGATGTGTGTGCTGGCAGCTCTGGAAGCCATCACAACTCCCACATCTGGCATGCCTCTACAGGCTGTAGGATCAGGTAATTACCAGGGGGGACATCCCATATGACCACCTGGTGGGGGATGCTGGCTATGCACTGGAACTCTGGATGATGACTCCCATCAGAAATACACACACATGCATGCAGGAATGCCATAATGAGGTACACACACAAACCAGAATAATCATAGAGTGTTTGTTTGGGATGCTTAAATCATGGTTCCTTTGCTTGGACATATCTGGTGGAGCCTTGCAGTACTCTCTGGGCACGTGTGCCCACATCTTCATAGTATGTGCCATGCTAGACAATATGATCCTGCGGAAACAGCTGCAGCAGGGACAGTATGGTGAAGGCCCTCACAACCCACCACCATTGCCAAGGGCCCCACAGGCACAGAAGTAAACAGACCATGAACACCCCCAGCCAGCCACAGTAGGGGAGATGGAAGTGCCCAGTATGCCCATGCCTTGGCAAGGAGGGAACGTATAGCACTCACACTGACAGTGTAGGCACCTAGGGACTGACACCTTTTTCCACCTGCACACACAGTAAAAATGGATGGCACACACACAAGACTACCTGTAAATTGTCATGTATAGACAGTCTACTGTGTGCATCCAACATATGTAGCCCTCAACTATTACACACACAACTGCTATTGGCACAAGGTAAGTCAACACCTGAACAGTAAATTAAGCTATCAGCATGTGCTGTACTGTATGCATAGGTTCATAGCTTCAGAGGTAGGTACTTGGCTCACTGCCTGATGGCATTCATAAGCCCTAGCCAAAATATGTCAGCTTTTGCCACCCCATTGATTCATTAACTGTCCCTCTGTGGAGCAGAGCCAATGGTGGGATCCCTGGGGTGTATCTACTGTTCCCCATCCACTCTTCAAGGTTTCTCTTGAAGAGTGTTAGTGAGGGCTCTGTATAATGTAATTAGGGATGTTGTTCCAAAGTATGGGGAGTTTCCTTGACAGGAATCCATCCCTCCAGTATCTTCCAGTTATTGTTGTGGCAAGGTTCAGCTCACTGCAGCATGTGGCTCACTGTGACATGGATTCCCATATGTGGAGCATATCCATTAAGCCTGAGTTTGACATGGCTTTGTTGGCCAGCAGAGATCATCTCTGATTAAACGAGATGCCACTGAGTAAAGTAAGAGTTTTCTCAGTCTGGCTGTATAGGACATATGTTTGAGGCCAGTAATCCTCTTGGTGAGGTACATTTGTGGACATTCCAGCTGTTGGATGTGTCTTCTGAGGTACATCCCAAATGGGCTATTATACTCTATGATGGGACTGATGAGTGATGAGTAAAGGGGCACTATAACCTCAGTATGTCTAGATGTGAACCCTTTAGTAATCAGATGGCCTGCATAGAAGGATGTCTTGACTACTTTGGAGGTTTGATTGTCAAGGGAGAGATCACTATCTACCTTAGTCCCCAGATACCCTATTATCTCGTCTGTATTAACGTGGCTGCCACTTATGTGTTAATATGTGGGTGCTTAATATTTCTCAATGGAATGACCATGCAGTTTGTGGCATTTAGCTGGAGGCCATGACTTTGACACCCCTTGTTGGTCTCTGTAGGCCCTTGAAGGATGTCTGTGTAGGCTGGACTGTCAAGTATGGCTCCCAGTCTGCAGTCATTACCAAACATTGTCTGCAGTAGTCCACCTGTGTTTGCCTGTACCTCTGTGAAGTATATGCCAAACAGTAGGGGTCCCAGGACTGAGTCCTGTGGGACACCAGTTGTGACTGGTTAAGAGTTGGACCTGGAGACCGCTAGTCATATCATATGGGTTCTGTGTGTAAGCCATTGGCAACCCATTCTGTGATGTATGGGTGTATTACAGGCTGGGTGAGTTTATCAATAATACCTGAGTGGGGAATGGTGTCAAAAGCCTTGGTGAGGTCCAGGTAGTATGTGTGTACCTCCTCTCCCCTCATCTAACATCTTGGTGACTGTCTGTAAGACATCAAACAGGTTCAGTGGGCATGAACTGCACTCAACCAAGCTGACCTGGGTTGGGTCAAGTGTTTGCAGGTTACCAATGTCTTTGTTAATGAGTGTCATGAAGATGCGCTCCATAGCTTTGTAGATCAGGCTAGTCAGGCTTATGGGCTGGTAGTTACCATGGTCAGTTGTGTTTCCACCTTGGTGGAGTGGAATACCGTTGCCGTGCCATTGTATGGGCATGTAGCCTGTGGAGAGGCTGACGTTGAAAGCTTAATTAGATGGGGTCAGTTTGTCTTCTAGTGTTTGCACGATGCAGTCTGGGACACTATCTGCCTCCATTGATGCTGTGTATTGCTGTTAGAGAGGGCCATTTCCACCTGTGTCTCTGATGTCTGGGATACTGTACTTTTTGGGTATTGTGGGCTTCTTAGGGGGTGAAGTTTGCACTGAATGTATCTGCAAGGATGTTGGCGATATCAGTAGGGTCAGTATATGTTATGCTATATTGCACTGGCATAGTGCAAATCTGTGTGTTACCACTTAGATCCTTGACATAGCCAAAGAAGGCTTTCTGGTTATCTTTTGAATCCTTGCCTATTTTCCTTTTGATGTTAACCTTGGATGATTTCATGAGGGACCTATGTTTCTTACTAATACTGGTCACGGATGTTTGCCCTTCTTGGGATTTGCTGTTTTTCTGGACTACTGTCCTACTTCTGTTATATAGCCTGTTTATTGCAGGGGTCCACCAGACTGGTGTCCTTGTCTAGGAGGAGTGAGTCTTGGTTTTCCAGTGATGGCACGAACCATACATCCTTGTAGGTGCTTATAGAGTGCATTTGTAAATCTGTCTGTATCTTGAGCAGTGTTTTCCCTTAGCGAGGGGGCTGCAAAACCCCCCACCCCTGTCTCTAGTAGTGTGAATTTAGCTGTAGGAAAGGTATACACTGTGGTCTCCGTGGGTGGGGGAGATGGTTGGGTGTGGAAACAGTGAATAGTTCATGGTCAGATCTAACCAGTGACCGGTTTACCTCCGCTGTGTTGCGCCTGTCACCCATGTTGGTGATTACCACTTCTAGTATGTTTCCACCCCTCGTTAGGGAGTTTATCATCTGATACAGGGTATATGAGGTGATAAATTCCAGGAAGCGCTGGGCCTGGAAGTGAGTACTTGAGTAAGGTTCAAAGTTAATGGTAGGGTAGTTGGCGTCGACCAATACCAGGGTGTGTTGATAGAACTGTCATGTTTTCCACTGTCTCCATGTAGGTGAAGTGTTGGTCCTGGGTCATGGAGGATGATCTGTAACAGGCCACAGTTTGCATTGCAGTTGTGGCTGATGTTAGCTGCACATGGATGATCTCAGAGGTATCATGCTGCCCCACTAACCTGGAGGTGTAGGTATCCCTGATGAATATGAATACACCCTACATGTCTGTGTCAGTCTATATTCTGTGGCCGAAATGTGTGGTATGGGTTGTAGTCTGGTAGTGCTGGTGTGCTCTTAGGAGCCTTAAAACAGGTCTCAGTTACTGCACAGATGTTGGCGTTGTCCATACTGAGGAGGTGCTGTGAGTGCGTGCATGTTGTGATTACAACCTAGTGTTGAGTAGCATAACCCTCATCGATTCTGCTATTGTGCTCTTTACAGAGGTAGGATTCATCTTTGAGACTTCCATAAAAAAGGCCCCATGGGGTGCCAATAGCCTTGGCCAGCATTCCAAAGCCTAAGACTGACACATATGCGGTATGGTAGTGTTGCATGCATGTTTCCTATCTGTGCTTGTTTCTCATCTTTCCTGTAGGTAACCTACTGGTAAGCAATAGAAAGCCTTAAACTTATACAAGTCTTCTAGCTTCCAAGATAGGCTTTTGGAGTTATTAAGTATCAGTGTTCTATATGTTCTTGCTGTACTTAACTGTTTTCTGACTATGTGGTGATATTTCACTATATATTGTGATCTGAAAGCTCTGTTTATTCACATATTATGGCTGTGATGGCCTGCACTTTAGAGGTTCACAGCTAGGTAGTAGGCTATCTGCCCAAGGGCAATTAGAAGCATAGCTACAGTGCGTTGGTTTTCTCGCACCATTGATGATGTAACTGAGCCTCTGTCAAGCATAGCCAATGAAGTGATTCCAGGCAGAGTTGCCGGAAGCTGTTGAAGACTGGGGTGGGGGAGGTTGATAGGGGCACTTAGTGATCTAAAGAGGGCATGTTAACATGAAAAATTAACACCATTCAATTTCCCCAACAGGTCTTGCAGCTATAAAACCGGAGGGGCTCCCTCACCCCCTGGCTGTATGGTTCTGGGACACATGATTCTAGGAGTGTATATTCTATTACCCATTCACACATCAAGGTTTCCCTTGAAGTGTGTCAGTGAGCTATTCTAATGTAGTTAGGAATGTAATTTATAGACTCTCATTTCATTTGTTATATGTTTTTATTTTAAGAGTAAGTGAAGCTCAGTGGTTTGGGCGCCTCCGACCTTTACTAAGTCTAGCTTACACATAGAAATCATCTAAATAGAAAATAGACAGAAGTCTGGTTACAGCATTTGCATAGTATCTGTGTATTTGAGGTTCAAATCCCAATAAAATCAGGGATGTTTATCATGTTAAAAAGTATACCTTAACCGCACCTTGCATTTATAGGTAGTATTCGTCAGTATAATAAACATTTGAAACGCCCACATAAACCTATGTGTGCTGGAGAGTAAAGTCAACAGAGAATGTAATGTTATGTAAGTACATAGTGAGATGTTACTTCACTGAAATGTAAATAACCTGAGTAGTTAACAAATGTGGCTGTGTTTGTGTGCACAGGTTATACATTTTAAAGTTGTTTTAACTGTTTAATTGCTGCTTTAATGTCACACAAACACTTTTAAACATGCTAAAAAGACACAAAATAGCCCAACAAGAGCCAAACTTGTAAAAAGAGTGGTCAGGAAACACTGTAGAAAAAATATTGCTTTAATTACCAAAATCCACAGAACTTAGTGCTTTCACCATAATACATATAGCATCATCAGAGTCAGTGGAACATTTTAAAACACTCCTATAAGTAGTTACTTCATTTTAACTACAACCAATCAAATTCATCAATGCATTAATTCATTAGTTCAAAATAATTGATCAAAATATATATATAAATAAGTAAATAAATAAATAAAAAAACATAAACCTCCTACTAAACTAATCCAGTTGCTTAAAAACATATTTTTTGTATGTATATTAATGTACTTAAATGCTTGTAATATAAAATAATATAAAAATAAACTCATAACACTTTCATAAGTCATAAATGTATTACATATATATATATATATATATATATATATATATATATATATATATATATATATTTTTTTTTTTATTTATTTATTTAATATTCATTATACCATTGCACATATTCCCATTTTTATGTTTATATATAACCATATAATATTTATATATAATATATATATATTTTTAAAATGTTCCACTGACTCTGATGATGTATGTATTATGGTGAAAGTGCTAAGTTCTGTGGATTTTGGTAATTAAAGCAGTATTGTTTCTACAGTGTTTCCTGACTTCACACTTTTAAACATGCTTATAACAGCTTAAATGAGCCTTGTTCTGGAGTAAAAAACAATTTTAAAGCATCGAAGGTGTTGAACCCTGGATCATGCACACTATAGTCATGGGACTTACCACTAAGCCGTCTGAACTATACACATGTTTCATGGTCTTTAGACTACACCTTATACTAAAAGCATTCCACAGTACTGACCACAAATGAGACAGTCACTTTATGTACATATAGACAGTACATTGTAATGTACTGTAGTTTGTGAATCAACATATACAAGTCTACATATGTATAACTGTTGCAAATTAATACTAAATGTGTATATATATATATATATATATATATATATATATATATATATATATATATATATATATATATACATCAATAGCCATATATATAAACATCTATGAACACACTTTGTGACACATAAGCAATCCAAAGGAATTGAAGTGTACACCAAACACATGCAGCTCTGGTATTATAACTATTAATATTAACCTAATTTACCATAGAAGGGATGGTTGATGTGTATGGGGATATAGTTTTGGGGGAGGAATGATGGGAAATGAAATCATGCATCAGGGAGAGCCTGGGATGGATGTTGAATAAGTGAAGCCGAGGGGTATACATGGAGTATGAGGACAATATAAAAAGGACACAAAACAAGAACCATTCTTATCCATAATACACACTGTCATGTCACATCGCAACACCTAATTCCACAAACATATGGCCATTAACATGTATCATACATATGTACACCAACTGACTGTCACATTTGTTTTCAGTAGTGAGGAATGCCTGTAGTAAAATGTATATTCTAAACACCATAACATTTGTACATATCTCAGATGCCTTAGGGGTAAAGTCAGTGACTGTGGTGTGCATGGTCCTGGGTTCAAGGGCTGTTAATTTATTTTGAGGGCCAGAATAAGGGCTGTTGGATGCAGGTGGATTAAAGCACTTTAAAACAGTTGTAAGCGGGTTTGCGTGGGTTTGCACGACGGTAAGCAGTGCTTAAACACGGTTAAATGGATAAGCGCTTCACAGGTTTAACCTTTGCTTAATGTCGTGCAGTCCACGGGCAAACCTGCTTACAACTGCTTAAATGTGCGTAATTCACACTTTCCCTACCAGTGCCTACTCTGAGAGGTAAAATAATAAACCTCTTCCAGGATTAGAACCTGCAACCCAGTACACCATCCTCAGAAATCTACCACTAAGCTACCTACGATGTACTGTGCCAGTTGTGTATTCAGACAGGTTAAAACACAAAAGGGAGGATTGTGTGGAAATAGGACAAACCACCATGTACCCATTGATAGGTGTATGCTATATATATATATATATATATATATATATATATATATATATATATATATAGATAGATAGATAGAGAGAGAGAGATGCATGTCGATATACAGAGATATACATATATATAGATATATAGATAGGTTGAAAACATCTACACATCTATGGAGGTACATATAAACATATGCAATGATATATATTATATATCTATAGCTATATACACATATATATATATATATATATATATATATATATATATGTATATTTTATATATATATATATATATATATATATATATATATATATATATATATACACACACACACATACATACATACATGTGTGTAAAACAGCATTTGAAGTGTTCATATATGAGTATAACATGGATCATAGCAATCACACATTCTGCACCCCCCCCAAACAATATGAACATAACATATGAAGAGTGCATGCCAATACACTATTACAAATATGTTCTATGGACACAGTCACCAGCATAACTACAATTACTGCAAATATCCATGACAGAAGTACACAGACAGCTTTCATTTAGCAAAACTTTATTACATTCCGATGTATTGCCAAAAGGATTCAAGGATTAACAGTACCTTCATGCTATACAGGAAGCATTTAACCATGCCTTAATGAATCAGCCTGCAATTACCATAGTATTAGTCTACTAAGGGATAGGTGTTCACATAGGGGAAGAACCCCCACACACACATATAGAAGATGTATAAAAATGGTTCCTACACATCTGCATCTGCTATGTACACCCACCAACATCTCCCCCACACCCAAACTAATTACAACAATACATACTGTCATACCATAACCAATTATTCACCCACTGAACAACATCTGCTGAAACCTTAACATACCTGGACACAGGCACACTAACATGGCCCTATGTGAAATAGTTACTGTTATACAATGGAACAGCTGCTGATGTTACAGGGTTTGTTTGAACTATTCCCGTTTCAGAGGGTTGAAAAGTAATTGCACCAGGACGTGTTACCGATTACTGATTATCAGCCCAGTATGATACACATTAACACCAAACTAAAGATTCTGGTAAGCACACTGTAAACCCCCTAACATTAT
This sequence comes from Protopterus annectens, assembly GCF_019279795.1. Classification (NCBI taxonomy): domain Eukaryota; kingdom Metazoa; phylum Chordata; order Ceratodontiformes; family Protopteridae; genus Protopterus; species Protopterus annectens. Next base: position 132,923,648 of record NC_056736.1, read on the forward strand.
ATGCAATGCCTTGCAGCCTTGAGCTGGTCAAACATCCTGGCCAGACTGAAACATATGCAAAAGTATTAGGTACAGACTAACCCTGCACAAGTAGCAATTTTCAGAAATATAACAGCAGTACTCACATTTAGACCAAATCCTCTAGGCATTACACACAATATATTAGTGTTTTTCTCCATACAGCTGTTGCAATAGATTTCAAACAACACTTCCAGGCTGTCTTCTTCACAAGTAAGGCAAAGGGACAACGCCCAAGTGGTGTACTGAATTATACTCCACTGTTGCCAAGGTATTGGCTAAGGCAGTAGCTGCACAGCTGATGCGCATGTAATTAACTACTTAGGAACACCAATCGGTTATTAGGCTAGCACATGTTACTGATCTCTAACTATAAAAGGATGCCTTGTCACACATTCAAACCATCTGTCCCTACCTGTAGAACAGTACAAAATACTGAAACACAAACCAAAAACGAATAATATACCAGTCAATAACACCTCCAATTACTAAGAAGGTATGTATAACATTTAGTATGTCTGTGTATGTAGTACCTGTTCTGTAAGAATTATAGTGTAATCAATGCATATAGTGTAAATAGCTATCTTGTAGCAATGTATTGTTGAGCAGTAGTAATGCTTATAGTATTCTATGTGCGTACTGCTGTAGGTCACAAGGCAAACTCTTCATACACCACAAGTGATGATATATATGGGCTTGGAACTCACCAATTCTCTTCCAGCCACTGTCAGTCTTGGGGTTGGTCCAACAAGTATGTGCTATTACAGGGGATAGTATATGTTGATATATTGTAACAGTAGACATATGTATGGGTGTATAAGTAAGATGAACATGTCAAATGTGGGCTTACTGTGCAAATATGGTTTGTATTGTGGGACATTGTACCAATAACTGTGTAATGTACAGTATTTTTAGGCAGATCTGTTTTCCATTTTACATGGCATTTCTGTTATGTTATGCAAACATTGGTTATGTGTATTGGCAATTTCAATACTCAGTAACAGGATACATATGACTTGTATTCATCTGACAGTTTAGCAGCATGATAGCAAAGATAACTGGAAGAGCTAGGTAACTATCCATGCACATAACATAACGCCTCTCTAGTATTGTTTGCAAGCAATAAGAGCTGTGCATGTGTACATGTTATGCAAATATGTAGTGACCCTTGTTACAGGACTGGACCAAATATTGAGAGTAGATATAAATATATATATAAATATAGATATAAATATTGAGAGGAGATATTGAGAGGAGAGACAAAATGGTTGAACTTTCAGGTTTGTGTAGCCTAACCTCTCATTGCCAACCAAACAGCTGCTTGCAAATACTGTATGTAAGGCAGTGCACAGTACTGGTAATGAAACAGGTTGCATATCATCTTTAACTCCAGATGTAGGAGACTGCTGCCCATGTGTAATAACTGCTTCATAGGTGATGGCTTACACTATCTGATTATATCCTGATCATGTTGATAGTGGCAGCAGAGTCTATTGATACATGACTCTGTTTGGGGAGTGGGTGTCTGTGCCCAACAGAGCTCATGGTTCTGGTGGTTATGTGAGTATATACCCAGAAAAGGAAAGAGACCTGTAGACACTTGCATCATCTGTAATCAACTATCAGGATGTGATGTGCTCCTCAGAGGAGGATTGTTGTAAAAGGTAGCTACTATGTTTCTGTAATAGCCAGTGTTGTCACGCTCATAACACAGATAATTACTTGTGAGCATCGCTGTCTAAAACATCTTCATAAGCAATAAGTACACTAAATACACTACTTGGTACTTGTAGTACTGAATGCTCATACAGGCATGTCCACTAGTCAGCTACTGATGTTTACTAATGTCAGCTTTGTGTATGTGGCCATCCTGGGGGAATGTAATCTCTTTGCCATATACACTGCCAAACCCACCTAACACCACACCCCACACATTGTCTGGGATGCAGCTACAGGGGTAAGCTGGAAGGCAGTCCAGTCTACAGCCATGACTGGACTGGACAGTCATATGTTGTATATTAAAACCAACACATACCCTTACCAGAACACAGTAAGGACACCCACACATACTACCAGAAATCACATACATTCACAGAGGCTTCTAAGTATCTGGCCAAGCAAGTGACCTCCCAAGCTGGAATAGACAGACAACAAAATACACAAAATGTATGACATAGTTTGCATAATTGTGCCACATCTCAGAACACATGGCCAGAAACATGCCCGACAGTACTCATTTGTGAATCCAAGCTATACAAGGGCAAACATACTGTCAGCTGCCTGTCTGCCATGATTAGCCACATAACCATACACTCAGACCACCTTTTGAACTATACACATGGCCCTGGCATATTCCATGTTGTTGTGCAGGACCTGTGATGCAGTAGCCTGGACTGCATGGAAATACACATGTAGGAACTGTCAGGTCTTGTAGCTCATGCAGGTACATCCCAAGGCCAATGCTATGCTTCTTAAGAGCAAAGTGGTGACTGTCATGGCACCCATGCAGATGGACAATGCATGTGCAAATGCTGAATCCTATACAAATTAACTTTAAGCTCTCACATAAGTGCAGTGATTGTGCCATTGAAAAAGAACCAAGATTCAACCAAACACAAACAAGAAGGCAAACTGGTGGTACCCTGCCTTAAAATGTACCACAGATGGTAGCAACTGTTGCAAGAGTGAACACACATGAGTGGAGGTGATCCCCGGTCAGCCTCAGTAAGATGCAGATACACCATATAAAACCACACAAAGCTACTGTGAAACTAATCAGCCACAGAGTCAGCCAACCACAGAACATTCTATAGCTGTGTCATGAATCGTAATGGCAACAAAAAGACCTGCCTTGCTTCACAGCACTATGGCATGGGAAGTACTGCATCTACAGAAATAGCACCTGTTCATCCAGATAGGGTCTTGGAGAACCTAAACCCACTCCCACCTTCCCCGCAACAGATACACATATTTATATATCCATGTACACTACAGAGCCCCTGTAATAACAACTATGCAGGTACAAGCTACACTTTCTAAAGCCATACATACAGCTTTCAAGGGACCTGTCAACATCCCAGGGTGTATCCTACAGAAATGTCACAACAATTTCCTCTCCATATATACATCATATTCAATCATAGCTTCATGTTAGGCTGTGTAAACACTGAATGGTGCACAGCAACAGTTATCACACCCCACAAAGGGGGAGACACCACTAATAATGGGAAATAGTACACTACTACCCTGCTGAGTCTGGTCTGTAAGGCCATGAACCGTAATCAGCTTATTGGATGTAGTTAGTACAGATGTAGATGACAGTAAGGTTGATTCACACAGCATATCATGACCTTGCCAAGTCTTAGGTCACCATCACCCATACTGTGTTCTAGCTACACTCAGGAAACTAGGTGTATATTCCTATGTCACAGGAATGGTAGGCAACTGAATTGCTGGCAGAACCAACACTACAGAAGGTGTCTGACTAATACACACACATCAAACCAGTGCCGACTACAGTAATACAGGGTTAATTCCTGGTATTCCCCTCTTTGTTATCTATACCACACAGACTAACACAGAAAGTATCTGCCTATTGATGTTTGCAAATGACTATAAACTAGGAGCAATAGTTGACTCAATGTGTACTGCGGTCAACATACAGAAGGGCCTTTATGGGTCAAAGTGTGGTGTGTGACGTATGGCCACAATCTGACAGCTAAGTATTGCATTGTCATCCCCTATGTTAAAAACCCTGTACCCATGAACTTCCACCTAGGCAGCGGTCAACATAATGGAAACTGTGTGTGTATGGGATGCAGCTGGACAGTAGTCTTTCCTTTGATAGTTACTTTACCAAACCAGTCAGGTAGTCATACGTGGCACCCCTAATCATGACAGGGTGCCATCCATGAATATAGAGATCATTGTTCAGCCACACGCAACACTCAAGTGACCCATAATAGATCACATATCTCCTTTAAGGATTATTGGCCATGTTCAGATGGCCTACACTGGCCTTTCCAATCCCTAGCTCCACTATGTATCATGATGCCTACCCTGAATAAAGCCATGTCCAACCCAGAGATGTTGGACATGCTACACTTACACATCCTGATTTCAAATAAACACATACTTCGTGGAAATCCACCTTTCTAGTACAAGGATCACAACATGCCTGACAGATCTCTGTCCCATACACTTTGCATACTCCTGCCATACTATGCGTTCCTGTCCAGCGAAGCTGCACCTTGCCCCTCTTTGTGACATGGTGTGATGACCGCATGGCAAATATATCAGTAACCCTGTGGATCAGTTCTGTGGCACTGCTTGAACTGGCAATGAAAACTTACCTGTCTGTTGGCTACAGCTAGGTAACCTTTCAGCCTAGGCTCATAAATGGCCCAGGGCATATAGCCTACTATTTCACTATGACCATACATGCTATAGTTGATATCCATCCCTGCAAATACCATCAGGCTAACCATTGTCCCATGTGTTTCACAAGTGCAACACGGGTAATACATGGCAGGATGCTAAACAGCTGTACAGTGCCATGTAGATGTATATGGCAAAACACATACATATAAAACTTTCTGTTAGCAAGTCTGCAGGGTCACAGGCCACATCCCTTAAGACTGTGTATGACTATATATGTGACATATACACAGCATTAAGGTCTATTGCATTAATGTGAACACATCCAGGCATGTGCTGATAGGTAAAGACACCAGTACAGGCAAACAGACATGCCCACGTCAAGACATCCACATAGAGTATGAGCAATGTCATCACTTGACACACCCATATATGGTGATAACATCAAATCACCAGTAAGTGTCAAATGTGTGTGAGTTAAACATGTCAGTGGTGTTAGTGTCATGTAGATTTGCAAAGACATATTTGTAATCTTAATAAATGTGATATACATGTATGTTCAGCTGTACTTCTGTACTTCTATGTGAGTTACTGTGACCTGTCTCCATCATTATGTCTTCCGGGTATGCCGCATGCCAGGCTGCCATCATACATCCACTTGGAGGATGAGGACTTCATCCCATACCTCATCGACAAGCATGTAACACTCTACAGCCATGTACCACAGGATGCATAGCAGCAGAATGCCCAGTGGGAGGAACTCCACAGGAGGGTAAATGATGTTGTTGGTCACAATCGCATCTATCAGCAGATGCTCCAACACTACATGGACCTCATAAGATGGGTGAAACAGCGTGCTAATGCAATCGCCAGGGAACAAGGTGCAACAGGTGGGGGGCCACTCACCCAGCCCCCACTCACACGTACCGAAGAGCTACTGACCAACCTGGGGAAACCTGCAAACCTCCATCCACAAGCTTTAGCTGGCATTGTGGAGGTGGGTGTTTCTCAACCACCGAGCCTGGAGTTACCTGGTAAGTCACTAATGCACATATAACACAACTATATTTCATATAGTTACATGTGTTACTGTACAATATGTAATGTAATATCATATGCAAGGCATGTATGCACACATGCCACATACTATATATAGTCTGCTACACTATGTATGCACAGATGTGCATACTCCAAATTATAGTCTATTGTACTGGCTTATGTGCTAACATGGACATTGCACCCTGTAGCTATCACACAGGTGTGGATAATGATCTTACTACTGTGACACTCCTATTTAGGTACCTCTGGCTTTCCCCAGTGACACCAGCCTGTTGCAGGTGAGATTGATAATGCA
>NC_056736.1:132929896-132937396 GCF_019279795.1 Protopterus annectens
ATGAACCTATGAACCTATACCCATGCTATGAATGTCACACAATGTCATGTGCTATCTGACATGTCCATGACATGTAGTGGGATGACTGCAACACTGCTCAACTATCCTGCAAAACATATCTCACATCCCAAACATACCACCCTTTGTCTGCATAACCCTGTTCTCAGTGGAACATATGACATCTATGGGTGAATGTTATATGGGATAACACTGACATGTGACATAGATGCCCATCCCAACCATTGGACAAAACATGTGTGCACATGGCCATGGAGGATGGCCAGACACATGAAGCAACACACACAGAAGTGATGTACATGTGTGTACACCCTGTTGTACATTGGCTCAACACAATACAACTATGGCCTTTGTGTAATGGTGATATTGTAGTTTTGAAACACTAAACATCATACAGGCCTGTGCACAGCTTGTGTAGGCATGACATCAGAACTGCCACATAACATGTCTTGAACACCTTGAGTGTGTCCCAACATTAAAGCATTCACCTATACAGTATCCAAATACATACATGTGTTGCACAACATACACATACAACCGCAACAGGCCACAGTTACAGTACATTCACCTTGTTGGTGTCAGATATAACTGTCATGCTTGCTCCTCATGTGTGTGAGGTACACAGATGGCATGTGGGACATGGAGTACTGCTAAGTTAGCCATGTCTGGGCATAGTTGCCAGGCATCAGTAATAAGGTTGTAGATGTGCAGGGGTGTCATCTGTATACTCTACAGTGACCTATGTCACACATTCCACATTAGGGTTAATGTGTATACACCTCAGTGATGTACGTCACATTCCATATTAGATATGTATTGTATCTGAGCACAGTCATGGCTATGAACTGTGTCTGTAACTCACACTGTATAGCAACAGTGAAGCCACATGATGCCCTGCAATGGCTATGCACATCAGCTCAATGTGCAGTATGTCACTACATATTTGTAGGTGGACTGACAACATTGCGTCAGCTGAAGGTCCATTTTAGTATAACACGTCCCTGCATTGGGACACCATTACCTTACTGTATATTTGAAAGGACACCATTGTGTTATGCATGTATGAATGTCATTCAACACGTCAGCAGAAGACATGTCATACTACATGTGATTGGCAAGGTCAAATGCCACACATCAGGCTGGTGTACTATTAACCTGTGCTGGTCTGTGGCATCATTGCAAAGTAGGGACAGCCATGTCAAACATGTGTCTACAGCCACATGCACATTGTCTGCAGACTCAGCTCAGGGGTAGGCAGACTAATGTTGAACAGACATGCACTGCTTTGGGGGAGATATGCAAGCTAGGGCTCAGGCAAACATAGTATTCACTCCACATACCCTTCTGCACATGTCCTCCTCACACATAGGGGCAATGGCCAACACAAATCATTAGTGGCAGATGTACAAAGGTCAGCGATGGTCTGCTAACATGTGGGGTATGTTGCACAAAACATGGCAGTGTGGTGCAATGGTGCATAGTGCATGCATTGTGTTGCAGGTATGGGGCAGAAACTATTAACACAAATGGTGCAATGCAGGGATGTATGCTAACTACTACTATCAATGTGTAAGGTGCATGTTTTCTGCTATAACACATGCATGCTGTTGTGTGCAATCAGGGATGTATAACTACCACTATAATTGTCTAAGATGAATGCCATCTGCCATATCACATGCATGTTGCATGCCATTGGGTGTCTGTCTTTGTGTCTGTCTGTGTGTCTGTCTGTGTGTGCCTGTGTGTCTGTATGTGTGTGTCTGTCTGTGTGTGTCTATCTGTGTGAGCCTGTATGTCCATCTGTGTGTGTCCATCTGTGTGTGTGCTGTGCTGTATAACTTGTAATGTACAGTACTTGTCTGCCCCTCACAGGTGTTGGTGCAGGTGTGTTGTCCTCCTGCAGTCCACCTGATGTTTGTGTCCCCACAGACTCTAGCAGTGATGATGAAAGTATGATTGAGGCACAGGCAGAGTTGTCAGGGGCTGAATCTGTGCCATTGGTTGCCATTCCACCTGTATCCCCCTCATCCCTGCACACAGTTCTCCTGCCTAAACATAACCCATCACCAGTGGCCATAGAGGAAGGACAGTTGGCAGATGGTAGCATGGAACAGTGAAGTGTGGAGACTATGGAAGGTGTGCCTGCACACCATGATCCCTGCCAATTGACTGCTGATGTCCCACAAAGGCATGTGCCCAGTGCTGCTCATAGGAGGACCATTGGCCCAACATGCCCCTGCAAGACAAAGCACATTAGCTGGTGTCACCCGACACATGTTTCAGGCTGTAATGTTGGCACAGGCACATGCTGAATGGCACAACAGAGAAGGTCTGAGGCTTCAGAGGGCTGCTGTCCATTCTTTAACTGACAAATGCAAATGCTCACCATCATCTTGCAGATGTCTTGGATAGACAATTGACTGACATGTTGGGAGTCCTTGACTGTGGCATGTCAATCCTGGAGCATGAAATGTCTGTGCTTGAACATCTGGTGGGAGTGAGGCATCTGGCACGTGGACGTAGGCCAGCTACATCACGCGTTGAAGCTCTATGTGAACATGCTACTTTACATGCCTGCTCTCATAGTGGTGGTAGCAGCAGCAGTGCAGCTGGTGCTGTGCTGTCCAAACCAGGACACAGCAGGCCACGTGCACATGGTCCTGGATGGTCCCAACAGGGACACGGTTCCAGTGGACATGTGTCATCAGACAGTACCCAATCTGGACCTCTGTCTGGTAGTGCCCGTGCAACCCCTGGCAGGCACATGTCATGTGGCCATGGCCAGACACAGTGAGCTGTGCAACCTGTCCTGTACAGTCTGCAGCTGTCAATAATACCCCCGTGTAGGCCAGCCACATGCCAGACCTGTGTGCATACATACACACACACACACCAGAAACAAATGTAGGGCACCTCAACACACACACTCATAACATCCACATACGCCCAATGATATCAAAAGCCCTAACCCACACACATCATGTCATCCAATGGTGCAGCCTAGGCCTCTAGCAAACATTATCACCCTGTGCGGATGATGCCTGTGCCGTATCCCTGTCATCCACATCATTGGTGCAGGGACATGCTCATATGGTCTGATGCACAGGGTGAACATACTAGGAAGACAATTGTAGATTAATATTGTTGAGTAGTGTTTGACAGGCAATGGACATACCATGTATTACAGTTTTAGAATGCATTTGGTACATCTGACAGTATGTATCATGTGTAACAGTAACTGCATGTTGATCTTGATGTTCTGCCTTCCTCTTTCAGGTGTAATTGCATGTGCCGGGGGATGTCAGTGTTGCTGTTAATGTCCCATATGTAAATGTTGACTACTCACAGGTCTGTATGACAATACCTGCATGCACTTTGTAGCTTTCACATCGCGGTTTTAATCTCCCAAGTTTCAATTATGTTTACTGATCTAATGATCCAAGAGCATAATAGCTGTGTAGTAAGCTACTGTGTTTAGAGCTGTCACATCCATAATGGGTGACATCACAGGTATAGTTACCTGGAGTGGGGAGGTGGTAAAAGAGTGGTATAGCAGATGACAGGGGTAAAGGCCAGTGGAAAAAGTGGCTTCTCATTGGAAAGCAGTAATACCCGCTCTCATGACAGGATGCAAACACAGGCACACCCACACACTCAGGGATTTACAGACAGTAGCACACACTCTGACACACACACCGTTACCAGTGTTGGGATTAGAACCCCTGCCTATGTGCAAATCATCATTATAGTACTATGCAATTACAAGATGCACCACAGAGATTACACATGTGCAGGTAGTTGGAATGGCCTAAGATCGAGGACATCAACAGGGATACTAGATTGCAGTGAGTGAATGTGGAGTGGGGGGTTCATCAGTCGGCTATGTAACAACAAACCTCACCCCAGGGTGTACATGTTTACAGGCAGTTAGAATGCCCTTCTAAGATTGATGACATCAACAGGGATACTAGATTGCATTGAGTGGATGGGGGGAGGGGGCCTTAACATTTCACTATGGTAAAATACAGACTCACACCAGGGACCAGACAGCTATACATACACGCACACACACACACACACACACACACACACACACACACACACACACACACACACACACACACACACACACACACACACACACACACACACACACACACACACACACACACACACACACACACTGTGGCATTCACAAAGATATACACCTATGTCATACACATACAGGCACTTGATATGTGTGTGATTCAACCACCTGCCTATGCCTTTCTTTCTACACTTCACTCTGTACTGATGTCTACCACAGTGTTCAGGAAAGTGAAAAACATTTGGGATGCATTCCCCACCATACGTGACATATATGGACACACACACACACACCCACATGTGCCAGTACTGTGAATCAAACATCTGCCTATCTCATGATAGGTATTACAGAGTTACAGCACTATCACATGCACTACAAAGCATACTGACTCTTTCCTTTGCCACCTGTGCTGATATATGCACAATATATGCACAGGGGAGGTGTTACTGTTACAGGTGTCAAGAGGTTTACCTTCAGTGTCACCCTTACTACATTCTACATTGTGTGTCTTCCACTACAATTAACAGAACCATAATGTAGCAGTTACACTGGTTATTGTAGGAATGGTTGTAACACACTTGTGAGCTATCCTCAGTAATCATTCATCTGCAAAGTAGCCCCACCACTGAGTAGTCATGTCCAAACATCTGTCCATACCTAAAGTACAGCTTACTGTACTTTGAGCATATCACCATATACAGTTGGCAATGTTGAGGCTGCATTGCAACAGCATGATGTACTAAGACAATAGTCACCTTCAAACATCAGACACTGCACACATATGGAATCTAAGCATACAGTAATACATGTACACATATGTAGTCTTTATCAATAAGTGGACTAGCAGGTCAAGAGGATACATTCCACACCTTCCCCAAACCATATGTGAAACCTAGCCAAGCATTACACCATAATGGATGTTGTATTCATGCACTTGGAGGACACACAACCACCTTCACTGAATAGCCAAGTGTACATTCATGCCAACAACACATATTAGCAAGACACACACACAGCAATATTCCATGTCATGATCCCACAAACTGTTACGTGACAGTTCCACGGTGAAGCAAGGACACTGTAATGGTCAACAGTGAGCACTTCATATATGCCACACACACCTCATGATTACTGGAAGAGTGCCAGCAATGTTCTCTGTTTGAGCTAGGCATTACACTCATTCAAGCATGTGTGAGGTCTGTGGCTTGTAAACATTTCACCCCAGCATGTTCTGGCTATTGAGGTAATAAGGTTAAAGTCCAGACAGCACACAGCATGCATGGCTTGCAATTGTTGACATGGGGTATATGTAGGAGCTGTGGGCACACATGGCTGTACATGTCATGAACATATCACCTGTAACTACTCAGGAACATACAGAGCATAGCTGTAGTTCCCTTAGTCTGTCAATACAGGCCATGTGTGTAGATCCTATGATCCTGTTATTTGGGTATGTTTGTAGGCATTGCATTAGGTGGACATGTCTAATGACATACATGCCACATGGGTTGTTGTATGATATGACAGGTGTCATGGGTGACCAGTAGAGAGGGAATATTACCTCTGTCAACATAGATATCAAACCTTATGTACTGTTGTCATTCAGCAGCCATGGACCTATCTGCCATGTGCATGTGTATAATGAATGTAGCCACCTGTATGTAGAAAGGACAACAACTATGGTATTTTCATTTATGTTGTATTAGTGTGGGATGTACATATCCAGGGCAGGTACATTTAGGTCATATCCAACCATGAGAGTATTGTTTACTGGTGTACAGGAACAGTGTTAATGCTGACAACATCAGAGGGACCCTGGTATGTGTACAACTGACTTGGTTACAAACAGTGGTATAATTGCATTGCATAACACATTATGCAACTGTGGCAGTAAATGGGTACTTTGCACAGTTGATGTAGTGCTAGTTACAGTCCACCAATCGAAGGTTATTTGGCGTTTTACCATACTATGTCATACTACATGTATGGATATGTGTCGGTAGTCTGAGGGCATGGTGGTGGATGTATGAGGATACACCCTAGAATGCAACTTTTGCCATGGTCACCTGTACCTGACTCATCTGTGATGACTTATGTTGGAGTAGTGGTCTTTACCTGTGAGTAGCCTTTATGAATATGTGGACACCACCACCTGAAATGGTCCATACCAGTGTTATGGCCCACATGTCTGGATCTGAGTTATACGGTGGTAGTACAATTGTGCACTACAGAACCTTCAGCCAGGTGTTCCTCACTGCACAGATGTCAGTATTCCCCATTGTAGGTTCTACATTGAGCAAATGGATTACGAAAGCCACACATCTAGCACTGGTTGGCATAAGCATCCGATGCAATTGTCTTGTAGGTGTCAGGGTATTACTTTTGTGTTTAGGACTTTGGCCTTGGAATGCCACTATATGGGTAAATGCGACCTAGGTATTACCCACACTCCCTTGAATCATGGATGCATGTGCTGTGTGACAAAGGCTTGTCTTTTAGTCATGACATCCCAGAATGACAGACACTTACAACCTCATAATTACAGCAGAAAATTGGCTCATTGTTTTGTTCAAGCAGTTGCCACCCGTACCATGACATCACTCTGAGTGGCAGTAATGTGGTTGGTATCAAATGCTACATCTAAGGCGACGGACACCAGCAGATGTGTATATGGCCAATGTCAGATATACTTAGTGTAGCGGTCCTGCTAATAATGACAACTACTAACACAGCCGGGAGAGGTCATCTTGAAACCTGCACCTCAGTACCATTCATACCTCTCAACCTGGAAGCATCAAAAATCTGGACAAGGCCCATGAAAAATAGGTGCAAATCTGTACGCTGATTAACATACAATTTGCATACATAATTACATAACCCAACACACTCCAATGGAATTGTGGGATACCGAATTTTCAAACACAAACTGAAGAACAGACAACCAAAGTATGGCACCAGAGTGCCCCTGCATTCATTCCAATGCCCCTTTACCTGGCTATTTCACCTCATTTACCATAAACACCAATGTGTGCATACTGCTTTACTTCTACAACTTCTGCCATTGAAACTCACATTTATTAGCCTCTAGCCACCAGGTGTATTTAGTTGGGGGCATTTACACACACAGTTTCAGATAAATACAACATTTCCTGTGTTTGTTTTTATTTATTAATTGTCATAATGTAGATATAGTTCAGATTTAATTCCAAAATATTATACTGCTCAAGTAGATATGATGCTCCTAAATTATGGACTATGCCAAGAAGTATTAAAGGCTTCAACTCAAAGCTGAACAATGTCAACATGTTCATTGTTAACTGCTTTATAAAAGTTCCATTTGATTCCATGCATAATGTGTGCTGTTTACTGACATGGCCAAGACATCTGTTTTCATA
>NC_056736.1:133552396-133589359 GCF_019279795.1 Protopterus annectens
AGTTGTTTAGTTGTCAGAAGAATGTGATATGCATTAATTTGCCTTCACAAACAATTAGCCTGTTAAGAAAAACACTGTAAAAATGTTATCATACTGTAATTTTGTATGTATGTCAAGGAGTTATTTCATACTCCATTTCTAGACTATTGCGGCATTTATTATGTTTTAAGGTTATGTTTTACCATTGTTTTAGTTTTCCCCTGAAGAAAATGTCTGTTAGGTGATTTATGAATGTATAAAGTGTAGCACTTTGGAAGAAAAGACAACGGAGAAAAGGTAATGTTTCATTAAATATGCAAGCCCATCCTAATACTTTCTGTGCAGGGTGGATGCTGCATTCTCCTTTTATGGTAATTTTTTTTTCAGTTATTGCATTAGTACTTTAAAGGCACACACATTTAGCTAATAGTGAAATCCCACAACCCACTAGCTATTACCTGCGGTGCTAACATCTTTCAAGTACCATTAAATGAAGAATGAAGAGCTAAAGTCATGATGGACTAAAAGAGACAAATACTGCCTTCTGGCCATTAGTTAACTATGTATGTTGATCTTTTCAGCTTGTAATATGTTTTCAGATTCTCTCTTGCCTTTACAACAGCAGTAAGTCCCTTTCATATTTGAGTAATCTAATGAATGATACACATTACGTGTGAGAGAAAAGACTACCTGGGCAATCAATGTTCTTTATGGGTGAATTCCAGAATTATGCAGAAATAAAATTCGAATGCATCTAATGGATGTCGGTGCACTGATAGCACAACAAAAGTATCTTATTTTAAATCTGATTATTATTCATTTTTCTATAATTGTGTCAGCTTTCAGAATCTGAACGGTAAACACTATTTTCATCTTAATTCAGAAGTGTAAAACAATTCTCAAATGTAAAGCAGAAGCTGAATTTTCAGAAGGTGTGAGTTAAAGCAAAAAAGTCCCCTACCTAGAAAGTCAGTCATTAGATGGTGAGGTAAGGCATTAAACCTTCTAATCTTTTATATCTAGCAATCCACAATATTTCTACAGCTGCCTTTAGGGCAATTCATTTAATTCCTTTGGAATATCTAAGATTCAGATTCCCATTAAGCAGACACCTGAACAGAAATAAGTGAATAAACTTTCTTATTGTTCTTATTACTTTGTGGCAGTTTAAACTTTACTTACCTTCACCCAACCATAAAACCTTGGTCTTCTCACTCCATTACAGCTTCGGTTTTGACTTCTGTGTTTTATAGATTGTTTTTTTCTGTTAACATCACCTACTGTGTTCCCTGACTTTGGACATTCAGAACTAATCTTTACCAAATTAAAACTCAATCCAAACAAATGTATCAACATAATTGCCTGTTATATACCTCCAGCTAACAATATCCCCACGTTAGACGACATGCTACAGTGGTCCACTACTTCCCTCCCAGAGGAAACAGTTCCAATGGGTGACTTCAATATTGATTGGATAGATTGCCCTTCTCAGAATCCAAGCTCTCATATTGACCTACATGGGTTCACCAAGGTTATTACATCTACCACTAGGATGGACAAATCTACCAAATGTCAGTCGATCCTAGACTGGATGCTGGTTAACAATTTCACCCTATCATCTCAGGGATGTTGTCTTCCTGATGGTCTGAGTGACCACATACCTACTTTCCTTGTTCATGCCCATATATTCCACAATAACCAGACCATTTACTGCACTATTAGAAACAAAAAAGACTTCAGTCCACATAAATACATAACTGCCCTAAAATGTTGTAAATGGGACTCACTCACACAACTTCCCCTTAAAGATGCTATTAACTCCATTAACACTACTGTTTAGATATTTTACACTCTCACAATCCCCCCAGAACCATCAGAGTTAAGACCAATTATGCTCCTTGGCTGAGTAAAGAGTGTAGAGCCCTTCTTAACTCTAGAGGCAAGGCCTGGGAACAACATCATAAATTTAAATCCCAAACTACTGAACAAAGATTTCTAGAACTTCAAAACAAAGCTAACAAACTGATAAAGCTAGACAAGATCATCTAACTACCGTAACATTCAGAAAAAACATCATAATAATCTCCAAAAGTTGTGATGCAGTCAAAAATATACTTTCCTGGTAAAGCAATAACCCCAACTCTAAACTCAAACAGCAACTGTCTTACCTCTTGCCAATTCTTACAGTTCCTTCAGTAACCTTGCTCCTGTTGTTCACAAGCTCAGCAACATCCCCCAAAATAACCCCAACCAATTTAAATTACAACCGGTGTCTGTTGACACCATTAAAAAATTACTGTGTAAGCTTAATCCTCTTACCCTAGCTGCAGATAACCTTCCTGCTGAATATCTTCAGATTATGGATGAAGGAATAGCTTATCCTGTAGCAATACTCATTAACAAATCCATATCTGAGAGCACAGTTCCTGTCATCTGGAAGATTTCCCACATTATTCCCTTACACAAAAGAGGTAATTCCACTGAACTTACTAACTATTGAACAATTGCCATTCTATCTCCCTTATCTAAAATCCTAGAAAGAGTCATCCGTACTCAACTCTTGGATTACCTTCATACCCACAAATTACTTTCTAACACATAACATGGTTTTTGTCCCTATCACAATACCACCACAGCCTAACTTACCTTTAGTAACGCAGTTAATGCCTTTAGAAATCAAGGACAATTCCTATCTGCCATATTTTTAGACTTGTGCCAAGCCTTTGATATGGTAATTCATAACAAACTGACTGAAGTCTTCTCCTCTCTAAATCTTTCTAGCTGCTTTATCACCTGGTTTCAAAGATATCTATCTGGACATCAGCAGGCTGTTCTTTGGCAACACCAACTTTCTTCTCCCCTACCTATTACCTTAGGGGTCCCTCAAGGCTCCATCCTTTGAGCTTTACTCTTCTCCCTCTTTACCAATCAGCTTCACACCTCCACTCCTCATGCCTCTTTTGTACTACATGCAGATGATTCTGCCCTTATATGTGCAGCTTCCTTCCTAAAAGACCTCCACACCATAACTCAAGATTCACTCCTGTCTGTAGAAACATAGCTTACCAACTCATTACAACTCATTCTAAACCCCAGAAAAACAAAACTACTTTTTTTTACCCCTCAAGATCACCCTCTTCTCTTTTAACTTTCAACTTACTGTCTAAAAATAAAACCATTATTGCACCAGTAACACATACAAAATTGCTGGGTATGGAAATTGACAATAATCTGAAATTTGACATTCATATTGCATACACTAATAAAAAAGTTCATAAGAAAATAGGTCTTCTATACAGAAACAGGCAGATCCAATCTAGATCCACAGAAGGTACTATTGCCCATACATACCTCATGTCAACTGTCTTATATGCCTCCCCAATACTAATCAACCTTTGTAAAACTGAGCCTACTAAACTTGAATCCTGCTACAATAAAATTGCCAAATTTGCTACTGATTCCTCACATAGTTCACATCACTGCACTGCACTTAAACAACTTAAATGGCTTGAATTTCCTCAGCTGCTTCATTACAAACAACTTATCATTGTCCACAAGATCCTGCACCAGCCAGATAAAATCCCAGCACTAAACAATATAATACAACCATATTACACTATTAGACCCTTACACTCTAATAACAAAGTTTTGTTAAAAAACACAAACGCTAACAACTCAGTGGGTGATTCTCTCTTCTCCAAAATTATTCATAAACTGTGGAACAAACTTTCAGCCATTATTTCCTCTAACTGCTCTTCAGCACAATTTAAAAAGCTCCTAAATTCTTACTTTACTGAAAATTGGCTTCATTTTTGCTATCATCCTGTGTGATTTTAAGATCTATATATCTAACTACATCTATCATAGTTGTTGCTATTTTGAAACTTGTCTTCATCAACAAATGCTGGTATTGTTCTTTTGTTTTTTGCTTCCACTAAATGCTGTTTTCTATGTTGTATCCTTTGTTGAATTGGTATGCTAATTGAATTATTGTTATATTATTTATCTTATTTACATGTTTATACTACTTGCTGGAGCTTAACTCCCCGGGCCTCTGTTGAAAAAGGACATGTATTCAATCAGACTTTCCCAGTAAACAAATGTAAAATATAATAAATAAATAATAAATAAAGAAACATTACAATTCCAGACATTGTTGTTGACATTGTCTGAGACTCGGACATCTGGCTATTGCAGTTTTATGAGATTATAGATTACAGAAAGACAGCAAAGGGATGTTTAATTTTGTGCAGCAGGCTGTGTCTAGTTTCAGAACAGAGGCCAAAGCATTTATTGTGAAGAGATTTTCTGAGGAAAAAAAGAGAGAGCCAACACACATCTATCAACAGATTCTGAGAAAGAGGAGGAGTAGGATTACAAATTACCATAATGAGATAAGATGCCTTTTTTATGTGAGTTTTAATACCCATTATGATGGATGATGGAGAGGTCATTCATCTTCATGTAACCCTCTAATAGTTACATCTTTTGGTAATCCTGCCTGATTATTCAAAAATAGTTTTGAACAATGATACATTAAACTGCTGTCCCTAAAGCAGCTTATGCAATAAGAAAATGGATGTCCCTTTGAATTTTCCTGAGTCTTTCACCATTCCATTCCATTATTCATAATTGACATCATGACATGCTTAATGATATCTGGCAATAACATGAAGTTTGGCTACTTTTCAAGTGAAGAGAAATGGTGTAAGTGAACTTTGTTGTTCACTGTTGGAGAAGATATGGCCAGTATATGTGTAGATGGATGCAGTTGTTCTATAATTAGGTCATGTTATGTATTAGTATGTATGTTATAGATGGTGATGTATTCCAGTGTTTGACTCTAGACAATTTATTTTCAAATATTTAAATCATAAGGCAAATGTTTGTAATGGGATGAAAGTCATTTACCATGGATCGGGTAGACACATTTGCAAGAAGTATGAGAAAAGCATGCTTAAACCTATGAAAGAGAGTTTGGTAATGGCAGTTAAGCGAAAATGAAGGTGGGGGGTTTACATAGTATGCCTGGTAAGATTAAAGATACTGGCATGAATTTTATTTTAAGCAGCCTTGTAGGCAGCATCTAATTCTTCTAGTAGCTTTTGATCCTTAGATTGCATAACCTTATGGAGTGGTGAGATGGATAAGCAAGCAGATGTGTTGCTAAATAAAGAGTATAAGAATGTTTACTTAAAGCAAATGCTGTCAGTTAAGTCTTTGATGAGATATTTGGTAAGTCAGAAATTATTTTTGTGTAGGGAAAGCGCAGAATTGGCAACTGTTTTCATTGTGCCTCAGAAACATTTTGTTTGTACCAAGTAAGTTATTTGTATCCAACTACAGTATTCAGGTTTGACATGATTTGTTCTGATCTAGGTTTCTCGCTTTAGGTTTTAAATTTAATTGTATTTGCCTAAGTGATATACATTTGCCTTTATAATTTAAGTTTTATCATGGGATAGAGTTTGTCCTGTGTAGGGGTGAGAAAATTTATAAAAGTGGTTACTGCAGTAGTGAGCTTGATACAGATGTGTAATGGATTTCAGTATATGGTTTGCAATTCTGAAAAGTAATGTTTGGGAGGAGGATTGGCACTGATGTGTAATGGACGCCAGTATATGGTTTGCAATTCTGAAAGTAATGTTTGTGAGGAGGATTAAGGAATGCTTCTGCTAAGAACTAATTGGCTAGTAACATTTTAGTTTTGAGGGTTAAAGTAGAGATTATGGGGCAGTGATCACTTCAAGAGCTTTGTAAAACTTTTAGTTGTATGTATATTATTAAGAAGAATATCTAGTAAGGAGTTCTAACCACTTGATAAACTTGGTCTGCTTTCTGCGGAGGCTAGCTGAGTGAGATTAAGGAAGGCCGCAAGTCTTGTTAGCTCAGTATTCTGATTTCCCAAACAATTATGGTTAATTTCACCTGTTATTAGTAGTTTGTGATGTTTAACATAAGATAGTCTTTTATTTCTGGTATCATCTAGCAGAGAAATGTTGGTGGGAGGATGAATGTGAATAACTGTGATAAGTATTTTGGCTCGCCTCCAAACTATAGTTACACAGTTACCTAGTCAAGGTCATGTTCAGATGCAGAGTTTTTTGTCTAATAATTAGGAAGGAAGATTGGAGTGTTTCATGCCAAGTAGTGGAGTACCTTATGTTGATACATTCCTGGACTTTTATATACAATGAGAGCAGATTATTTATTTATTTATTTATTTATTTACATATTTATTTATTTGATATTTGTTAACCGGGTTGATCCAACTCAGCTCATGCCCATTTTCATTGGAGACCTGAGGAGAAAAGCTCCAGAAATACTTACACAATTATGAAAATTAAGAAGAAAAGTAAGCAATTTACAGAGATATGCAATTCAATAATTAACAGTTTGCAACTGTGTTAGTTGCAAAACAAAGTAAGGAATATACAGAGATAGACAATTCAAATGTGTTGGTACCAAAAGCAAAATAAACAATATACATAGAGAAACAATTTACTAAGTTCCAGTTTTCGGGTATGTCAGTTCCAAAACAGGTCAAAAGCTGGGTTCTATACATTATACAGACATATGGGAGAATAACTTTATACATGTTAATATTGTTCTTGGAAGGGGGAGGATAATGCTAGTTAAGCCTTAATCATCAGATTAATGTAAGCAGTAAAGAAAGGCATAAGAAGTAGAAGGAGAGGGCTAGGAGTTTTGTGTGGGATCATGAGAAGGACATACCCATGAGTTGGCTAGAAACATTTTTAATTATTTTTTGAAGTTATTAGGGTGTGAAATGTTTCTTAAGTTGAGAGTGAGTTTGTTCCAAATTTGAGAAACTGAGTAATTGCATAGTATTTTCCTGATATTTTTATTGGGCTTGTATACTTGAAGATTAAGTTGGTCTGTGCTACTTAGTTGGTGTGTATGGGTATAGTAAGATAGATGCCAAATCATTACGGAAGAGCAGGCTAATGATTTGTTGAGTAGGAAGTGAGTTATGTGGAGTTGTGATAGTTACAGGAAATGTGGGAACTCTAGCCATTATAGATTCTTTAATGCTATGAAATGGTGGGAGGAATGTGGAAGGTTTGATGGAAATTTTGCAATTTCATTGTAAAACTGTTCCATCCTATTAATTAATGATAATAGTTTGAAGGTTTGTAAGAATTGGCACAGCATACAGAAGGCTTTGCAGAGGTAAGCTTGGGCAAACGTGAGTCGAGAGTCAGAAGTTAGGAATTCTTTGTGCCTGTAGAGAAGGCCCAGTTTTTGAATTTTTTTTTTTTTGGATTGTTGGATATGGAGGTCAAATTTGAGCTGATCATCTATTGTCATTCCAAGTAGTTTTGTGTGGGATTCTATGTTAATAATAGTTTTATCTAAGGATGAAATGGCAAAGGTGGGCTTAAGATTTGAAAGTGATTTAGGGAAAAAGAGGAAAATATTCGTTTTTTTGGGGATTTAAGATAAGCTAATGTTCAGTGAGCCATCTTTCAACAGAAAGAAAAGAGCTTTGGGTAAGAGTGTGAAGTTGAGAGATATTTTCAGACAAAGAGAGCAGAATCATTCGCATACTGAATGAGGGATGAGTGCTGGCAAGAGGTATGAAGGTCATTAGTGAAGATATTAAATAGAAGGGGTCAAAGGATGTCTCCATGGGGAACATCCATATGTATAGGTATGAAGGGGAAACAGGTGAAATACCATCTGATGGGTTGCAGTCTATCTGAGAGATAGAGGACCATTCCTGAGTAGAAACTGAGAAATTAAGGTTAGCTAGTTATACAGTAATAAGAAATTGTGAGATATAGGAAACATGTTTGAAACAGGTTTCTCTAACACTAATTAGTTTACATTTATACTGAGCTGATTATAGCTCAAATTATGTCCACTCCTTGTTGAAACATCCTATATTTATATACGCAAGAAAGAGATGTTTGCCTACAGGTGTGCCTGGATTTAACTCATTGTTACCAGTTTGGAGTTGTAAGTGCTAGGAGGATATTTTTGTGGCTTGCTGTTGACAGGGAATATGCTAATAGCAGAATGGAATTTATGGATAAAAATATACGTGTTGCAGGTGTATGTAGTCCACCAGAAGGGTATTTTAATTGCATATTAAAATGCAACTTTTGCTGCAGAAGGTTTGGAGCTGTTATTAATAAAATCATAATTATGCGTAAGATAGTGAAATATGTAGTAGAGAAGGAAAGGTTCTGAAGTGGTAATTATAGAGCTGCAATGCACAGTGGAGTGGATAACTTGTATTATATATATAAGATATGGAGAGTGTGACAATGTAATATGATTAGACCTAGAAAGTAGAGGTACTAAGAGACTCTGTCAGCATGTGAAAAGAAAGGAGCAGTGTGGTGCTGGAACTTTAAAGGAAATCATGTCTAAAATGGGTGTTATGGGTGGTAATAGGACAGGGGTGGGAGTCAGCAGGAACAGAAGCAGAAAGAGGATCTAGGTCAGAGAGACAACATAAATGATAGGGTTTGTCAGGCCAATAAAAGTTGCATTAGTGTAGGTGTAACAATGAATGCTATGGTGGACAGACCAGTATAAAGAAAAAAAAACTGTAGATGGGTGTTGGCATAATGGTTAATGTGTTTACCTGACAAATGCAAGGTACAGGGTTTGATTACCACCTTCAAAGGAAAATTGGCTAGGCTTATAATGGCCTGAATGGGTAGCTAGTCTAGAATTTACATATGAACTAAGCAAAGGGCAGATATGAGGGCCAGAAAGGAAATTGGTAGGGTGGGAAAATAATATATAAATGGAGGAGATATAAAAGTGGCAAAAACAAAGGTGGGGTGAAATTAAGATCAGCATGGTCAGCAATACACTACTGTGTAATATGCATAGCAATGGAGGATGTTCCTTGCTAAACTGAATTTTAGTATGCACTTAGAACCCAGAGACCTGCCTGGTCAGCAATATAGGGAGATCGCTAGTTAACATTATAAAAGGTTTCCTTCCTTATAATTCAATAAGCAATGGTGTACTGGAAGTGTGTATTCAGGGCTTCAGTGTTGGTGTCTTTGTAACAGGGAAGTATGCATACAGAGGATTACAATACTAAATATATCTTGCCACCAAGAGAGGGACCCTTTACTTTTCGAACTCCTTGCAGTGGTAAAGTCTGATGAGGAAAAGATAATAGATGAAGAGTGTACAATGAGAATAAAAAGGAAGACAAATAGTGAAGTTTTAATAGTTAGTCAGATCAATGCTTAGTTAATTGTTAGTTGGTATTCCCACTGTACACTCAGTGTCTAATTTTATCAGTTCAGTTTATATGATGATAAGCAGTGAGCAAGTCAGTCAGAAGAAGCTTGATATATTATGCAGTCTTCGTTTAAACATTTTAACTCAAATATTGAGTTAAGATATGCTAGTAAGAAAAATCCTCCTGCAGTGACCTAAGAAAATGCTCTTTGATTAAAGTCAAGTGTATGTTAAGAGTGGTGTAGAGTATAAAATAATAGGAAATTGCACTAAAATGAGGGATCATGTAGCAAAACTAAAATTAAGGGAAATAAATGCTCAATACATCATTTTTTTGTTGGCTTATAATTCAATAAAAGTGTAATAACCAGGATAAGCCCAGTATGTGTGAGGAGAATGGAAACTGCACATACTGCATTTCAGTCTAGCAGGAAATGTTCACTAGTGCCACATGAGCTACACATTAGCACTATAGTTTATGTTTGAGGCATAATGGGGCGGGAAGCTCAGCTAAGATTAATGATTATAGAGAGGATGTTACATGAGAGACATTCAAAACACAGACTGATATGCAATGCACAAACCATCAATCTTCAGTACACTATTATGGTGGCACACAGTGTCAGCAAAGAACCAAATATTACATCAAGGGACCACATTTAAAGCCTACTGCAATAAGAGAGCAGGACCAACAAGTAGAAATATATGGCTGAGAATTTTTTTTTTTTGGATCCAAAAGCAAGAGAAAGTTAATCGATAGCTTATAATCAACTGATCAGTGCTAAATTTATTGATCTGTGCTAAATAAGAACCACTAAAGGCCAGTGTTCTTGCAAGAAGAAATATTGTTCAGAGAAGGCTTGCATCAGTAATGTTAGCCTCAAGAAAATAAAGTACATCACTGACATAAGCCAGCGGGAAGATAACTACCGATGTGCTGATGTAGTAAAGCCCAA
The DNA here is from genome assembly GCF_019279795.1 of Protopterus annectens. Lineage (NCBI taxonomy): Eukaryota > Metazoa > Chordata > Ceratodontiformes > Protopteridae > Protopterus > Protopterus annectens. The sequence continues at coordinate 133,562,566 of NC_056736.1, forward strand.
ACACATAGAAAAAAATAGTGTCCATGAGCCACTCGCAGTACATGGATGTCCACTGTACATTGAAATGCTATAAAGAGGTAACTTGTTCAATACATTTCCATAATATTATTTCCTATTTTCTGTGAAGACCTTGGGGATTGGACTTTATTTTTGTTTTCTCTTCTATATCATGTTGACAGTGCAATGTACATTACAATATCTATTTGGCATACTGAAATAAGAATGTTGTGATGACCATCAAGGGTACATAGACTGCAGTATAAATAAATTAGTCTAGGGGGGAGTGTGTGTATTGAAAAGGGCCATGAACATGAATGATAGGAATGAATAAACAGGAAGAGGACATGTTAAACATGGTAATCTACACCAGGTAAGGGAATTTCAATGTATATACACCCCAAAGACAAGTCAGTAGCATGAAAAGCAATTAGATATATACATAATACAGTATCTACTACTGTTTGCACTTCCTGCGTGGGTACATTCATATCAATGCATAGTTATTGTGTATTATGTGACTGTCACACAAGGACACATATCAATGGCGATGATAGGTTGGGATATAAACACTCTGACATGATCACTTGAGAGGACATTTAGCGAGGACAGTATATTCAACAGGGGTATGTGCATATGTGAAGTTGTGGAAAATGAGTTGCTTGAATATGACTGAAATGTTAGCATAGGTCTCAGTCAATAGGGACACATAGCAATAGGCTCATGGAAAACAGTAGACAGAAGCAGGCACAATCATGGACAATATCAGAACACTACCATCATTAATCTGTGACACTGACATCAAATATGTAATTATGAGTTATTATACATGTTCTCCATGAACACACCTGTACAACTGTAAGGATTTGTCAGTAATCTATATGCCTTCCTCAAAAATGACCACTTTTTAGAGGTGTCAAGAGAGTCACTGTTATACCTGTAGTTTAAACTACAAACAGTCCTGGCTAGTTGAGAGGATTGCATGACACATGTATGCCAGAATCCACACTTGTAACAATGCAACCCATGCTATCAGTGCTGTCAATGAGCTGCATATTTACTGGGTGCATCACAGGAAGACATATCACACATGCATCTTGTAGAACACCTGGAAGTGCAGTCTGAACTGTCAACTCCTAATGGTTATACATCACAAAGAATACTTATGTATCATGAAAAATATGCGTGGAAGCTTATGGTGTCAAAAGTGCTACACTTGAGTAAATCATCCCTGGACATAGGTATTGTCTGCATGGATATTAACACTTAAAAGCAACACACTATTATCAGCAGATTCCCTACACATGCTGTGTATTGCATTCATCTGCAACAGGTAATATCAATGGATGTTGTCTGCAGAATCTAAAACTGATGTGTGAATTAAGAAATTATCCATAATAATGAACGGTACAGCAATATGTGACACTGATGGCAAGGCATCAATGCACCCATGGACACAGAAACTACAACACTGCAGAGTATAGCATCAAAGAGCAAAGACGTTGACATTGTGATACTGTCCACTGATGAAACAATACGTGGAGCACACCTTATATCATCAGATTTCAAACCCATGACGTGCCACACAATCACTATCACCCTGAAATTGCCATGGAAACTTTTATACTACCATGAAAGTCTGACATGCATGCATAACTGTTCACGCACACTATCAAAACGTAATACTGACGTGATGTTCTGGTACATCTGTGATGCTGTACAGTCATACTACAGCTGTACCTAGGATACAATTGTACGTTATAGGTTGATAGGTGCATAGGAGAGTGCTAAAGTCCCAAGATCAAATAACAGCCTAGCCATGTGAAACATAGGTTTCAAAGTTTTATTTTATTTTTATCTATTTATTTTATTTTACATTTGTTGACCGGGAAAGTTTGACTGGACACATGTCTATTTTCAGCGGAGGCCTGGGAAGAAAAGCTCCATTTCAATACATAAACAAGCTCTTAAGAACAGTGGCATTTACATACAAATCAGGCAGACTATGCTGAACATAACTATGCAAACGATATTCACACAGGTATGAGCCTATGTTATGTAATACCAGCTGCTCTATCCATGAGAGACATGGCTGCAACAACAGGATTACAATCATGATTAGCCATCCATTTATCTAGGCTGCAGTTGAAAAACATCAGGCAATGCCTTTGTTTTACATGACTGGGAAACTTGCTGAAGAAGGCTTAGTAGCTGAGGCATGTATCTATCTCTACAACATAATTTATTATGTCAGAGGCTCAGGTAGCATCCTTTGAACAATTGACCAACATGCTTGCATTAACAAAGTGTAACATTTCCACCATAACTAGATTTGAGACTGCCCTGTAGGCCAGACACAGATCAACCCTTAGTAGTCTGTAGGACATATAATACAGTGACAGGGTTTTCAATCACTCTGCATAGAACTTGTTTATACCACAGTTGAGATAACTCATGGGTTGCTCCATCTGTTACAGATGTGTGGTAAGGTGCATGGAAAAGGGTGGCTTGTACTCAATTATTGTTGTGATGACAACTGAGAAAAATAGAATTATAATGTCCTTTGATGTAGATGGCCTGCCAATACTTATGAGTTGTGTTATATACAAGGGATTTGTCACCACTGTGGTCATACGCTGGTGGAAGTTTAGTCTACTATCTACCTGAGTACCCAGATCACGTACAACGTGGTGTTATTATAGGCGAGTGCTATCTATATTGTAATTAGGTTGTGTGTTCGCTTTTAAAAAGGGAATACTTATGCTTTTTATTCATCTAGTATGTCTGCACAGCTCTGGCAACAATAATTTGTGTGTGTTAATACTTCATGCAGTATATCAATAGCATTCTTGGTTTCAATGATTATCCACAATTTGCAGTTGTCCACAAAGTTGGTTAGACAAAGGCTGCCTAAGATTGTCTTGACTTCTGAGAATTAAATATTGAACAGGAAAGTGCCTAGTAGAGAACCCTGAGGGATGGCTCTGGTCACTGTACTCTTGTTAGAGGTGTATTCACGCACTTTGACAGTATATGTCCTGCCTGTGATCCATTTGTCTATCCACTTGGTAACATAGGTGTTTATGCTAGTTTACTATTGATGGTCACAATGTTGACCAGACATGTGGAAATCTGTAACATCGAGCAAGAATTTACGTTGAAACTGAATACATCGACACCTGTAGTTCTATGTATTTGACATAGCACTAGGTGACATTAGTCAGCCAAGCTATGCAGCATAATGTACCATTAAACTCTACAGTCAATGGCATATGTATTTTACTATTTTGCAGGGGGGCAAGATCCCCTGCAGCCCCTATCTTGGGGGCCTCGCTCCCCACACCCCCCGCAAATTATATATACAAACTCCGAGATCGCACTACAGTGAGGAAATGGGTTAATTCCCTGTTCCTCACTGAACCGCAATCTCCAGTAACAATACCAAACTCAAATAATCAAAGCACACTGTCCATTCAGTATTGGTTATTCTATGTATTATGGTTCAGCATTGTGCCCATTGAAAAATGCCTTTCGAGCATATGCCATTCGAGCACAGGCACTTCAAAATTTCAATAGTAAACTGTTTATGCCCACTTCAGACAATTTCTCTGCAATACCTCAGTGCATATGTGTTTCGAATGCCTTGGTCAGTTCAAGTTATGTGGGATGACAGTCATTTCATCATGCATGCTTTTGGTGACCTTCTTGAAGAAGTCAACCAGATTTAACAGACATGATGTAGCCTTAACAAATCAAAAGTGAGTTGGAGAGTACCTGTGTCCTTTTTGATAAGGTCCACAATGATTCTTTGGTCTGAATCACAGACAGAGTCAGTATTATGCGCCTATAATTCTCTGGATAAGGTGATAGTCCCCCCTTGTTCAGATAGGTGACTATTGCTGTACAAACTTCTGCCAGAACATAGACTGTCTGCAGGTTGTGTTTAAATAGGGATCCAATTGTGTCTGCTAATTCAGGTTTTAAGTTATTGAACAGGCAACCGGAGACATTGTCAGAGCCTAATCATTCCATGTTTTTAGTCTCAGAGAGTGCACAGATGAGTTTCCCTGCTGAGAAAATAAGCTGATAATGTTTGTAAGTATACTTTTGCTGATGGCCAGTGGGGACAGGGGGAGATGTTTGATCCAAACTGTGAACTAGCAGATTGGCTATTTCCTACAGTTGAGTATGAGTGGTGCCATCCACAAACAGCTGTGTACTTAGTTGTGTATTCCCCTTAACATTTCATATTTATTTAAAAAATGATTTGTGACAACACCTCCAAATACAACCATGGGTATGCATTACATGCCACAGAGTGGTACTGCTCGCACAGTCATACAACTGTACTTAGGTCATATAATTACATCAATTGCACATCATATGCATATATGTTTTTCATTGGAAAGCTATGTGTGAGTGCCCTGATACCATATATGGACACATTACAAATGAGGCAGAAATGGCTCATTTATAATAGTTACTTGCACAAATGCTGATTGTCACACAGTGTTGCTGGGGGCCACCTCAATAATCCTTGGGAACAGCAACACATTTGTGCATACAATGAATACCACAAGGTAAGAACTCAATCAAAACGGTTGTATATATAACAGCATTACAACACGTGCATGAAGCAAGACTGACATGCCCAGGTAATCAGTATGACATTATATTGGTATGTGTCACAGAGCATTTAATGATGGCAGGTATATACGGGGACACGTGTGCCATACTGTGCCACCATCATGGTTGAATGAGAACTGCATCGAATGTTGATATGCTCCGCTATAAAAACACATGCCTTACTAACCCAGCAATATACACAGTATCATCCCAGTTTTGAGGAGGCATATTTCAATAGCTGTTATGAAATGAACATATAATCAAATGGCAGTAGTGGTTATCATCCCAGTTTTGAGGAGGCATATTTCAATAGCTGTTATGAAATGAACATATAATCAAATGGCAGTAGTGGTTATCAAAATATTACCTCACATCAGAGTTTGCAATGCCCTTTTGTAGGGCTATCATACATCCACACCTCAACGTAGCACATGTGAATGACAGCAATAGTGACATGTGAAATATTCACTGGGTCATAGGACACTGCACGGCTAATGGCCAACATCATATAAAAGCCTAGCCGTTATTATACTATTTAAACCAAAATGGTTATATCTATATGATTACAGATAGCAAAGCTATGTGCATATATGTGTATATTTGTTTGATTGCATTACATACTGCCTTTGTCCATATGTGATATGTGTACCACCCCATGACAGAATTAGCTAACACACACATCAGGTGGTCTGGAGATGGCTTGCAGAGATGTGTGGAAGGACTCTGCATCATGATGTGTGCATGCATCTTTGAGATGAGGATATCCTCCAGTCCTCTGCAGGAAGGATGTTTTTTGGCCAGAAGGAAAAAGGGGATGTTGGATTCATGGGACTATGTTAAAGGTTCTCTATGTGGTAATTAAATGAAAAGAGATTCAAAAGATCATACAATGACAGTAATGTAGCACCGATCACACACACAGCAGTTGACTGAGTATGATTCAAACATTTAATATGTATAGGTATATAAGCTGGATTCCATACAATGTAAGACTAGTAACACCAAATATGTCTGACTTTAACACTGTCATGGTACACTTTATAGAAGATGATATCATCATTGTTTGTTGAAAAGAAGATGGGAGGAGTGTCTGACATAGATGTGGAGTTACATCTCAGTATAAAACTGTCTCAGAAAAATTCTTGAATTAGCACACACTCAATTTGACTGCTGTCAGATTAAACCCCTGACTAACTAGTTACAAAATCTGGCAAGCACAGTACTTAACCTTAGTGCCAAAGCACAAGTTTGACATAAAGAGTGTCAGAGTGCAATTTATAGAGGATGATATTATCAGTGTGTGTTAACATGAACATGTTTGTAGGAGTGTCTAATATAGCTGTGGACTCACATACAATTCTAAAATTATCACTGGACTGATTGTTGAATGAATACACAAACACAAGCAAGAGTTGATTGCAGTGAGATTAGAACTCCTACCTAACTATCTACAGAACACAGTACTTAATGCATGTACCACAGCACAAGACCGGCTTTCATCCTGTCAGACAACTCTTTATAGCTGATAGCATCCATAGTGTCTGGTGAGAAGAAGATGGTGGTAAGGAGGTCTGACATGCTGTTCTAAAATTGTCACCAGAATGTGAACTAACTGAAAAGAAACACACACACATTGACTGTAATAAGACTAGAACCCCTATTGAAGTAAGCATAGAAGACAGTACTTAATGCAAGCCCCAGAGCACAAGTCTGGCTTTCATTGTGTCAGTCAACACTTTAAAGCTGAGGACATCAGCAGCATCTGGTGAGAAGAAGATGATAGTAGAAGTATCTCACATGGTTTTCTAAAATGGTCTCCAAAATGTGAACTAACTGAACACAAACTCTGACTGCAGTGAGACTCGAACATCTACTTAATTAACTACAAAAGACATAACTTAACAAAAGTGCTAAGTCTGGCTTTTATAGTGTCAGGCAACACTTTTTAGCTGATGACATTAGTAGTTTCTCATGAGAAGAAGATGGTAGTAGGACCATCTGACATGGTGTTTTAAAATGGTTTCTAGAATGTGAACTAACTGAATGCAAACACACATTGATAATAGTGAGACTAGAACCCCTACCTAACATAGCTACAGAAGATGGCACTTAACACAAACACCACAACGCAAGTCTGGCTTTCACAATTTCAGACAAAACTCATCATCAGTGTATGTTTGGGAGAAGATGTTGGCAGGCCTATATGAAATGGCTGTGAAGGCATGTGCAACTGTAAAAAACATTGTTCTCCATGGGTTTTGACTGCTGACAGTAGGATATAGACTCCTGTTCTTCTAACTACACACACACACATACACACACACACACACACACACACACACACACACACACACACACACACACACACACACACACACACATACACACACACCATTTGATTGTAGTGAGATTAGAACCCATCCCTTACTAGTTACAAAAGCTAGAGAACACAGTACTTAGTGCAAGTGCCACAGCACAAGTATGACTTTAAAACTGTTGCTGGACTCTTTATAGCAGATGATATCATAACTGCATGTTTGCGGCAAGACATTGGGACCCCTGCATGAAATGGTTGTGTAGGCATGTACAACTGCAAAAGTTTTTGTTTTCCATGGGAGTGGATTAATGACAGTAAGATACAAACTCATGTTCTTCTGACTATGCACACGCACACACTAGTTCACTGTCTAGGGATTAGAACTCCTACCTAAGTAGTCACATAAGCTAGAGAACACAGTTTTTAATGCAAGTGCCACAGCACAAGCACAAGCATAACTTAAATGTTCTAGCTGGACACTTTATTGTGCATGACATCATCACTGTATGTTTTAGTGAAGATGTTGGGAGGCCTGTACAAAATGGCTGTGCAAGCATATATGACTGAGAAAATGTTTCTTCTCCATGGGACTAGAGTGCTGACAGTAACAGACAAAGTCAGTCCTCTGAAAATGCACACCCACCCATTGAATGCAGTAAGATTAGAACCCCTGCCTAACTTGTTACACAAACTGGAGAATACAGTACTTAATGTAAGCACCACAGCACAAATATAACTTTTAAACTGTTGCTGGGAATGTTATAGTGGATGATATCACCACTGTATGTTTGGGAGAAAATATTGAGAGGCCTGTATGAAATGGCTGCGTAGGCATGCATGACTGTGAACATTTTTGTTTTCCATGACACTTGATTGCTGACAGTAGGATTAAGACTCATGCTCATCTGATTATGCACACACACACACACACACACACACACACACACACACACACACACACACACACACACACACACACACACACACACACACTTACACATACATACAGACATATACACAATGTGGCTGTTGTGGTCAATTAACCCTCACCTAACTATTTTGTTTCCATCTGTAGAACATAGTAGTTAATATTTGCACTATTGCCAAAGTATGCTTTTTGTGTTGTCATACTAGTCTTTATAAATGATTGCATCATCATTATATGATGTAATTAACATATCCTGTTATGAGAGTGGTGTGCAACATCCAGACTCTGGATTTTCTGGTTTGGTGCCAATGTGTAGATATATTTTAAAATTCAGCTTCTTAAACTAGATGCAATAAGCCATCAGGAATGCATGTTGCAGAGCTGAGACATATGCACCTGTTTCTCAATATGTTGCATATATTACACACAGTCAGGCACAAACACATATTTTGTGATCAGCATGGATGCAACTGTAGATGTATGTGTGTTCATATTTGTGATGAATTGATGTCCACTGTAAGACATGTATAAGACAATCTCAATGTCTATTATCAGTATGATGCTTTAGATGATGTAACAATGCAATACTGCTATTTATTTTTGTTGTGTAGTTGACATTTGGGAACTATTACGGATATATCCATTTTCAACTGCATGGATGCAGGGCACACAAGTCTGAGTAAATACATGTTCAGTCACTAAAAAGTCTCTTCCATTTGGTTGTGGTTTTACATGGATTTTATTGGGATGAAGACTAACTTGGAGTAAATAAAATCATGCATGCCAATCACCTCTTTACAGAGAGCACTGCAGAGCAACTGGTTTGTGCAATTTTTGGCAAACTGTTTGCTCATGCCATTTACACATTTATTGAATAAAACTTGAACTTGAGAAGTACTTATGCATGTATGCTATGGTAGAACTAGCTGACAGATACTATGGTGTTCATACTGTAGGTTATATTGGAAATATTATGTCATAACTTTTATAACATTAAGGACTGCTGATATTGCCTTCCCCTTTTATGTGGAGTTAAGAGACAAGCAAACATGGGTCTCTGCTTAAATCAGACAATAGTAATATTTCTATTGCTTTACCTTCCTTCACGCAAAAACTCTAAGCAGCGAGGTGACCCGTCGGCACTTTGGACAGAACTGATTATAAGAAAGACACCTGCTGCCAAGCTTTCCCTGTGGCAGCAGGTGTATAAGCAGTGAGTCACATTTTGAGTACAAATGACACAGGGTTCAAATTCAGCTCAATTTAATTTTTTTACACTTGACATGTTGGCATTGCATAAGCAAATGTGGTAATTTCTGCAAATGGGAAAGGCAATGACAACATTGAAATGAACATCGGTCAATTGATTTATGTCAACAGTACACATATGGATTTGCATTTTTATATTTACAGCAGTCTAAATAAATGTTAGAGCAAATGTTTCAAAGTACTGCCTTTACTCTGCTTTAACTATGTTTTCCTTTAATGCAGCAGGTTTAAGCAACATTGTGCAGAGGCACCCTCACTATGTCATAGGACATGAAGAGCCACTCATCTTCATTCTGCATTGGAGCATGATGCCAAACTCCACACAAAGACAGAAGACATAAAGCGGAGGCCTTTTTGGGGGCATTACTGCCATGGGTGTGATTCTATTTTTTGGCAAGTTTAGGGGTATGAAAATGAGGTAGATAGCAAAGTGGTGAAATGTGGGGCAAGCAGGGGACAGAATAAAGGGGAAGCAATATAGGAATGTGCAGGAGGGAATTAGGAAAGAACCATCACTTTCCACTTCCTCAGTAGTGTAATATGAACATGGATATAAAATTGGATTTATTTGGACAATCACCTCAACACAGATGGGTGACAACAGTGCAATCAAGTTGTTTGGTCCACTGGACTGAATCAAGTATGTTGAGAAGACAAATGTGCAAAGTGGAGAGCTATGTATGGAACAAAATTTTTTTGTAGGACATGTGCCCAGTTTTTTTAATTTTATTTCAAAAAGAAAGGACTGTTGGGTAAGGGATGTAGGGATGTCAGGGTCAGGTAAGAAGGGTAGTTGAGGAAGTGGGTGCATGCAAACAGGATGAACAAGACAGACACAGGGATGGTGAGGGACACAAAAGTTTGGGGGACACCAATGTTAGGGATAGGGAGGGGACATCAGAGGTACCTGCCCATCAAGCATGGGGACAGTGAGAATCTAGTACTCACCCACATAAATGTCCTCACTGTCCCCTTTCTCAGCTTCCTGCTTGAGTACTTGATGTTTTGGTTTTCTCAGCATTCCTACAAGCATCTTCTCCTTATGGCTGAGGCATGTACTAATGGTACATTCTACAACCTCACGCACCATGCCTGTCAGCTCCTAGTGGGAGAACAAATTCCCACCTCCTCCAATACTCCCAGAGGTTACCACTGCACCAGCTTCTTAGGTAATGCTACCTGATGTTGGGGCCCAAGTACTGCAGGGGCTGAAGACACAGTACTGTCAGGTTGTGTCCCAGATGTGCTGGGCATTGGTGCAGCAGCTGGTGGACTGGTGGCAGACTGAACTGCACTAGATGGCTTACCTCCCTGTGCTGGAAATCATTTTGACATTTGTCAGAAAATTATGATATAAGACTGGTGTGATCACACATATGAAAATAAAAAAAGAGCGATAAGGGGTGAGGTAAGAGAAAAAGATAACTAGAATCATTATATATCACATGCAATAAATTATTACAGTAAAAATATATTATTACTTTAAGTTAACTATATTTTTTAAATCCAAAAAAGGACTGAGCATTGTTTTAAATAATCCTTGAAATATGCATATATTGTGGATTTGCTTTTAAAATAATGTGCATTAATTAACACCATGGCATTTATGCTAGTTTTGTTGAAATCATTATTTAATATTCATGTATTTGTTACTTGTGGGATTTGAACCCACAGCATCTGAATACACTATTACAATTAGCTCATAAAATTATTTTGAGTTACAGAATGAAACATGCATGCATGATTTTACACTTATGATTAATTTGTTAGTACTTCATGGAAGAGCAATACTTGTAATAAAATAATTATTGATTTGCGCTGCACACATACTTCTTGCTTTTTTCAGCCTTTCTTAGCATTCAGCATGGGCCTCCCTGTTCGATGAAATCTCCTGGACAGCTGTATTTACATAACTGTGGAATGTCAGCACTGCTAAACACATTCAGCTATTGGTTGAGATGTTCCTGCTTGTGCCTTTTTAGGTCATTGTAATGATGCCTGCACCCCCCCCCCAGTCCATGGGATGCCAGTCACACTGGAAACAGCCTTGGCTAGACTGTTCCAAGCCTCTCATTTATATTGATACCCAGTATAGTATCCCAGCAGCAACCTAGGGCTGTGGCACCTTTTGAGGAGTGTCATTAAAATTTTGGAATTTTCTTGCACCCCATCATTGAGCCCTAACTTGGGCACCTTCCTTCTTAGCTCCTGCCATGTCTACACAGGTCATCCAACAACACTTAAAGTATTTTCCTGTCAGTTTATGATATTGCATTTTATGGCTAGTGCACAAACTTATACAACTATTCCAACTGCATTTGCATGATGCTAAGGGGAGAGCAACATTGCCAAACAGTGTATGAAATAGGAAGGGTAATGTAACAACTGCCATTAATTTATGGCTTGTCTGGTTCTATACCTGTTAGATATCTTGACATTTCAGACATATATTGGGGATATAATTTTTATGACTTGACACTTTTTTGTGTGGCTTTACACACTGATAGAAATAATTTGTACAATGTGGGATTCAAACTTATGTAAAATATAAAATACACATTCTTACATATAGGTGTTGTTCCCTCCTTGCCACAAAAGGAGTGGTTGTAAGACATGCTTATTAATTAAATATACACATTACAGAGTGAGTGGTTAACCATGTATGTGTGTGACCTGACAAGGTCCTGGTTTATGCATTCTCATGTGTGATGCAGGAATATTGTGTGACAATATAGTGGAAATGCATGTACTTGTATTCCTTGCACTAAAGATTTCCAAGTTCTGGGTCAGACCACACAATGCATTCCATTTTTCAGCTAGACATGTGTTATGTGTCTTGTTTATATGACTATCATTGAAGTATGAAGTCCATTCCAGGGCAGAAAATACACTTTTAATTGCAAAAACATGATCATCAGGATACCCTCAATCACACATATAATTCATATGAGAACCACTGCTATACATTATTATTGCTATGCATAATTATCTTTATATTGTTATTTTTATTAAACATTGAGTCGAGCAGCATTAATAAAATTTAGAGTGTGAAATATTAGAACCCTGCCTCACCTAGTTTGTGGCCATTAACTCATACCAGTTGCCGCAGTGAAGGGTGGGCATATTTTTACTCCCATTACTGTGCAGAATGCTCATTGCCACAGAGGACATATTTGTCAGACATGCTTATTAGTTTTATAGACACACTAGAGTTGTCTGGTTAACAATGTATGTGTGTGACATGAAAGTTCAGAAATAAACGTTTAATTGTAGAAACACAATTGTACTAATAACCTCAGTTAGACATATGATATATATAATATAATGTGTATGCACATGCCACATGCGATGCATAAATAATTTTATGTATAATTAATTTTATACTGTTCATCATCATCATCATCATCATCTTCTTTTGGCTATTCCCATTAGGGGTCGCCACAGTGGATCACCTGTTTCCATTTCTTCCTGTCCTCTGCATCCTGCTCTGTCACACCAACCTCCTGCATGTCCTCTCTCTCCACATCCATAAACCTTATCTTAGGCCTTCCTCTTTTCCTGTTACCTGGTAGCTTCATCCTTAGCATCTTTTTCTCAATATACTCCGCATCCCTCCTGAGCACATGTCCAAACCAATGTAATCTTGCCTCTCTGGCTTTGTCTCCAAACCTTCCAACCTGGGCTGACCCTCTAATATACTTATTCCTAATCCTGTCCACCCTCGTCACACCCAGTGCAAATCTTAACATCTTTAACTCTGCCACATCCAGCTCAAACTCCTGCCTTTTTGTCAGTGCCACTGTCTCCAACCCATATAACATAGCTGGTCTCACTACTGTCTTGTAGACCTTCCCTTTCACTCTTACTGGTACTCGTCTGTCACAAATCACTCCTGGCACTCTTCTCCACCCACTCCATCCTGCCTGTACTCTCTTCTTCACCTCTCTTCCACACTCACCGTTACTCTGAACTATTGACCCCAAGTATTTAAACTCATTCACCTTCGCCACCTCTACTCCTTGCATCCTCACCATTCTTCTATCCTCCCTCTCATTCACACACATATATTCTGTCTTAGTCCTGCTGACCTTCATTCCTCTTCTCTCTAGAGCATATCTCCATCTCTCCAGGGTCTCCTCCACCTGTTACCTACTCTCACTACAGATCACAATGTCATCTGCAAACATCATAGTCCATGGGGACTCCTGTCTGATCTCGTCTGTCAACCTGTCCATCACCATTGCAAATAAGAAAGGGCTCAGAGCTGATCCTTGATGTAACCCCACCTCCATCTTAAACGCATCTGTCACTCCCACCGGAGACCTCACCGCTGTCACACTACCTTCGTACATATCCTGTACCACTCTTACATACTTTTCTGACACTCCTGACTTCCTCATACAATACCACAACTCCTCTATAGGTACCCTGTCATATGCTTTCTCTAAGTCTACAAAAACATAATGCAACTCCTTCTGACATTCTCTCTACTTCTCCATCAACACTCTCAGAGCAAACAACGCATCTGTAGTGCTCTTGCCCGACATAAAACCATACAGATGTTCACTAATCATCACGTCCCTTCTTAACCTAGCTTCCACTACTCTTTCCCATAACTTCATGCTGCGACTGATCAATTTAATCCCTCTGTAGTTACTACAGCTCTGCACATCACCCTTATTCTTAAAAATCGGTGCTGAAACACTTTTTCTCCATTCTGCAGGCATCCTCTCACTTTCTAAGATTTCATTAAGCAATCTGGTTAAAAACTCCACTGCCATTTCACCTAAACACCTCCATGATTCCACAGGTATGTCATCTGGGCCAACAGCCTTTCCATTCTTCATTCTCTTCATAGCTATCCTTACTTCCTCCTTGCTAATCCATTGTACTTCATGATTCACTATCACTACATCATCCAACCTTCTCTCCCTCTCATTCTCTTCATTCATCAACCCCTCAAAGTGCTCTTTCCATCTCCTCAACACACTCTCCATGCTTGTGAGTATGTTTCCCTCATTATCCTTTATTACCTTTACCTGCTGCATATCTTTCCTAGCTCAGTCCCTCTGTCTAGCCAATCGGTACAGGCCTTTTCTCCCTCCTTAGTGTCCAACCTTTCATACAACTCTTCATATGCCTTATCCTTAGCCTTTGCCACCTCTCTCATTGCCATGCACCTCATCTCCTTATACTCCTGTCTACTTTCTTCATCTCTCTGACAATCCCACTTCTTCTTTGCCAACCTCTTTCTCTGTATACTCTTCTGTACTTCCTCATTCCACCACCATGTCTCCTTGTCATTCTTCCTCTGTCCCGATGTGATACCAAGCACCTTTCTAGCAGTCTCCCTTACTAGCTCTGCTGTAGTTACCCAGCTATTTGGTAACTCTTCACTGCCACCCAGTGCCTGTCTTAACTTATGCCTGATCTCCACCTCACAATTACCCTTTTTCAATTCCCACCATTTGATCCTTGGTGCTGCCCTCACACTCCTCCTCCTCTTCTTGATCACCAACGTCATCCTACAAACCACCATCCTATGCTGCCTAACTACACTTTCTCCGGTCACCACTTTACAGTCTCCAATCTCCTTCAAACTGGCCCTCCTACATAAGATATAATCTACCTGTGTGCATCTTCATCCACTCTTGTATGTCACCCTATGCTCCTCCCTCTTGTTAAAATACGTATTCACCACAGCCATGTCCATCCTTTTCGCAAAATCCACTAACATCTGACCTTCTGCATTCCTTTGTTTAACACCATACCTACCCATCACTTCCTCATCCCCACTGTTCCCTTCACCAACATGCCCATTGAAATCTGCTCCAATCACCACTCTCTCACCCTTGGGTATAGCCATCACCAGTTCATCCAATTTACTCCAAAATTTTTCTTTCTCATCCATTGCACACCCAACTTGTGGAGCATATGCACTAACAACATTAATCATTACACCATCAATTTCCAGCTTCATAAACATCACTCTGTACGATACCCTTTTCACCTCCAAAACACTCTTCGCATACTGTTCCTTCAGAATAACTCCTACGCCATTTCTCCTCCCATCCACATGATGATAAACAATTTGAACCCACCACCGATACACCTAGCCTTACTCCCCTTCCATCTGGTCTCTTGCACAAACAATATACCAACCTTCCTTCTGTCCATCATATCAGCTAGCTCTCTCCCTATACCAGTCATACTGTCAACATTCAAAGTTCCGACCTTCACTACCACAGTCCTAGCCTTTCTCCTCTCTTCCTGCCTTCGGCCATGCCTTCCGCCTTTTCTCCTCCTTCGGCCAACAGTAGCCCAATTTCCGCCAGCACCGTGTTGGCTAACAGTACTGGTGGCAGTCATTGTTAACCCAGGCCTCGACTGATCCGGTATAGAAATAATAACTGATGACTGCATGAAAAGATTTGGCGAAGTTTTACGCCGGATGCCCTTCCTGACGCAACCCTCCCCATTTATTCGGGCTTGGGACTGGCACAAAGAAATGCACTGGCTTGTGCATCCCCAGTGTCTGGGTTTATTTTTATACTGTTAATTTTTATATAAATTACAGTGGAACAGCATTAATAAAACTTTTAGTTTGCTGGATTTAGGACCCTGGCACACATTCGTCATGGCCCATAATTTATACCCGTTGCCACAGTGAGAGCTAGGCAGAGGTGTATTTTTTACACTCATTACTGTATATGAGTGATGACCACTACACAATGCCACTTAGCATGTTTGCATGATGGAAGAACACACATGTTATAATGTATTTTTGAAACTGACAATGTTTCCTTATTGTCTGCAGGTGTTGTGTATGCATGCTGGTCACCACACAATGCTGCTTAGCATGTTTGTGTGATGGAAGGCAAAATATATAACAATGTATCTCTTTTGAAAGTTACAATGTATATTTTTTGTCTGCAGAATTACACTATGTTTGTGCACACTTGAGCAATATGCAAATGAGACAGGCAAAGCCCAGCATGCATTATTATTAAAAAAACTATTTATTAGCTTTTATCAGTAAAAGAAAAATATGGAACTTGAGCCATGATCAACATATCCTGTATGCTAATTTCTTCATCATGTTTACCAGGTGTGCTACACATAAAATTGATTAACAGCTATAATGTATGCAGCTCTTATCTTAGAAGCAGTTTCCATTCATTTTAAAATATTTATATGTTTCCGTGTATTTTTCCTAAGTAAATATTAATGTTTAGAATAAAACTACAAAATACTTTTTAATGCATTTTACAGACTTTTACCCAACTCTGGATTTGAACTATCTACAAAACACACTAGGAATGTTTTATCTCTCTTTTTGCCACAGAAACGGCATTGCAGCCGGAAAGCAAATTGTGTGGATACAAGCAATTCCCATTTCCTTCACAGTATTAACAAGACATATACACTTGGGGGTCCCCTTCAGAAACCCGAACATTCACTTACCCAACTTTTAAAATGCTGAGATGAAAAGGCTAATGACTGCACAACACCAATGTCCCGGAACACCGACTTTCCATTCCAGGTAAGTAACTGCTTGGCCATCCTGTTGAACTTTGCCCCTTACCCCATGGTAATGTGATCTCAGCATTGGTATATTTAGTTATGGGGGTGTGGGGGGCACAGCCTCCCACATGGGTGCTTTGGTTTTCTTCGGTTTACGTTTTTGTTTAGGATGGTCAAGTGGTTACTTACTTGGAGTGCTAAGTCAGTGTTCTAGAACGTCTGTATTGCTGACAGCTTTTTCATCTTGGTGTTATGAGTTTCGGTTAAGTGAAATGTTATTCTTGTTAAGTAGACCCACACTTGTATACTTTCATTTGTTTGTACATGTGTGACTTGCACAATTAGTGCAATGACTGATCACACATCCATTTAGCATTACATTTGCACCAATGCAGCTCTGTCTTCTCTTTACATTGTGTTCATTCTTCTCTTATCTGTGCTGTACTGTCAGACATGCAGTCTAATAGTGAATTTTGTATCATTGTCCTTTAAATGCACGATATAAATACATGACAGTGAAAAACATTTTTCAGAAAAGGCAGGAGAGTTTGGCTATTAATTACTTCTACAGTTGTAAGTGTATCTTGGGTGACACACCCAATGCAGGTAAGGTAGTCTGAAATGCTGTTGTGTCTTCCTTCGTCTTCCCAATAATCATTCACAGTTGCATTCCATTTGTAGCTAACAGTGATGTAGTGCCTACACTATGTTTATACTGGCTACACTAAGTCAAAAGTTTGGTATACAGCAACTCTGAGTTCACATCTTGTTTGCATCTTCACCATGCTTACAGGGATGAGTAGAAAAAGGTAACCATGTAGCAAAGGAACTTGAAGGTGATGAGGTTTGTATATCTGAAGAAAACAGAAGATTGCTATTCATTTTGATTTATCTAGAGACAAGACTTCTAATTGTGCTAAGGTATGATTTTATTTTTCAAGTACAGTCTGTACTTTATAACATGTTACAAAGCAAATAAATATATGCAGTAGAAAGCGGAACTTTAATCTGTATGCACTTCTTATAGTTCTCTGTTGGGATAGGCATTTTTGGCAGTCATTTACATTTCTTAGAGAGTACACTGCATGAAATAGATGTAGGGTCAATACCTGGTTTACACTCAGCATACTTGTTTTATCAGCAGGTCTATTGTTGTTTTCTACCTTAGATTATTCTAAGAAATTAACTTTGTAGTCTACACAAGGCAAAAACCAAGTGGTTTCAGAAAAGTGTATTTTCTGTCCAAATGCTGTGTTTACAAAGTGTATTTGTGGTGTAAAGTTAAGCAAGTCTAGCTCATCTTATTTCAGTCTCTGCATTCACTCCTACTTATCCCGGTGTGTTCTTTCTACCTTTTCCTTACAACCCACTACCATCTCTTGACTGACCCCCTCCTTTTCCTTTCCTTTTAACTCAGAATCTCCCTAACCCTAGACTGTGGTTTATACTGCCTCTGGGCTGTTACTATCCTAAATTGCTCTACTCTTAATCCTTCCAAACTCTGTACTTACACAAGTTTTAACTATTTCCCTCTCTCCACAGGCTGTAAACTCCCAGCTACCATTACTGCTAGTGGAAGGCTACCATAGCCCTGCATTCTGAAGCATGACCTTCAGCTCTCCTTGACTAATGCCTGCAAAATACAGTAAAATGTATGTGTCAGCCTCCGAGCCATACTGTCTGTAATATGTTGATGTGAATCTGTACCCTGAAACTCTAGTTGTACATCACCAGAATGACTCTGCCTCCCCCCTTTGTTTTCCCATTTTTCTGCACATGGTACTAAGCTTTTGTAGCGTCTGCTTGATATATTACAGCCCTGTTCTATTAGTCCACCCAAGCTCCAGCACTTCAGATCCTGTATCGGGCTGCAGAGTGTGCTAAGCATGCTGTACAACTTCTAATTCTTAAACTCCTTACGGGAGAGTTCTGAGTAACATCTTGTCTCAGCAGCTGATTGTTTTTCGCTGAGTAAATTAAAGTTCCAGGCTCAACCCATTCCATTTACCCTTACTCCACACAGGCTCACTCCTCTTTGCTACCCTACCCCATTCTCAACCACCCCCACTTTCTTTAGATTTATACCTACCCAAACCACACACCCTCATCCCCTCAGTCTACCCACACCCATCCTCTCAATTACCAACCCAATCATATCAAGCCCTCCCACTACACCATACACTCCATTAGTGACACTCTTCCAATCTCACTCTACCTCTGCCCATTCATTGCTTTTCCACTATCCCCTCTAACTACCCAACATGCATCTCTACTACTCCTTATTAACCAATACTCTCCTACTGCATTTTCTCTACCTCATATACAGCTCCACCTTTCTCCACTCATATGAAATCAGACACCTCCACTCTCCTACTCTTCCACTGTTTATCCCAACCCCTGTACCTGCCACCTCAAACAATTCTAACATTGTGGCAACTCCATTCAACTCTCACTTTATAAATGCAATCACCACCCTGCAGGGCAGCCAGGCAAATCAACATCTTACTCTTCCCACTCCCAACTCAGATCACCCCAACCCATTCACTTTTACTCCCATTCAAACTAGCTACCTAAAAACACTCCTATCCAAACTAAAAACCATGCTGTCTTGCAACAGACCAGTTACCCCATGAATTTCTAAAAATTGCCGCACCTTCAATTTCCTACCCCATATCTATCCTGATTAACCATTCCATCGCATAACAATACATATCAGTTCTCTGGAAACTATCACACATCATTCCCCTCCACAAAGGTGGATCCTCTAAAAAACTAACTAACTTCCATCCCATAGCCATTCTCTCACCTCTTGCCAGACTCTTGGAAAAATGCATCCACAACCAATTCCTTGACCACTTCCTTAATCATAATATACTATCTACCTCTCAACATGGCTTTAGACCTAAACATAGCACTAGCACTGCCCTGAAAACTTTCACGAACACCATTCAACAACTCATAAATGAAGGCTAGCTAGTCTCATCTTTCTTCCTGGATATCTCTAAAGCTTTTGACACAATTTCCCACCAACTACTTCTCAACAAACGCTCATATTATTGCCTCAGCTCATTATCCACATCCTGGTTCTGTAGCTAACTTTCCAATCATCAGCAAGCCACCAAATGGAAGAACAGTCTTTCCCCCCTACTCCCCATCTCAGTTGGTGAACCCAAGGCTCCATACTAAGCCCTCTCCTGTTTAGCATATTTAAAAACAACCTCAGTTCTGCAACTGAAATAGCCTCCGTCATCCAGTACCCTGATGATTCTACACTTATGTGCTCAGCCCCCTCACCCGAGGAACATCAAATAAAAAATGCAAACTTCTTTTTGGGACATAGAAAAATATCTCACTGATCATCAACTCATAATAAACTATAATAAAACTAAGATAATAGTCTTCGGAAATAATGAATCCAAACCTATACAGTCCATTCTCACTATCTGCTCTTCAAAGGGTATCAAGATAATACCCACAAGCCATACCAAACTTCTAGGTGTCACAATAGATGACCATCTAAAATATGATAAGCATATTTCCCTGACAATCAAAAAAGTACACTCTAAACTTGGCACCCTCTATAGGGACAAATCATACCTCACTGAAAGTGCAAGGCTATCCAATGCTCGATCACATCTGCTTTCAACCCTCCTCTATGAATCCCATATATTTACAAACCTATGAAAAACTGACCTTAATAACCTAGAATCCTGCTACAACAAAATTGCTAAATTTGCCTCTGGTCACCCATACAGAACTCACTACTGCACAGCCCTCTCCCAGCTCAACTGGATAGAACTTCCTAAACTTTTATTATTCAATTAACTCACCATGACCCATAAATTAGTCCACCAACCCAGTGATTTCCCTGCTCTAGCTTGGTAAGTCCAACCTAATTTAAATCTCAGGCCACTTAGATCCTCTGACAAACTAATGCTAAAAGTTACCCACTCCCACAACTACCCTGGTGACTCCCTCTACTCTCACAAAAAACACCAAACTTTGAAACACTCTTCCTCAGCCCATAACAAAAAAATCCTAACTATCATGAGTTCAAACAACTCCTAAAGTACTACATATCCAATCATTAGCTTTGTTCCTGCCATACTCCAGGCTAAATCTGCCTATCCTTATCTACATCTTTTAATTTCCTCTCCTTCTGACTCTGGCTATTTCCTGTGGCTACTATCCTTCCCCTTTGTTCCTCACAGTAGTGCTAATATCCTACATTTTTCTTCAGCATCTTGGACATGGTTTCATATACAATATTGTTGCTCGTGTATTGCAACTGTTATGTCACTGTCGTTGTCCACTGTAATTTTGTATCTCTGTAATGCTTCACTGTATATGCTGTGTACTCTTTACACTGTTACTTAAACTGAAATTGTTTTGTATATAATTAATATTGTCAATTTGTCAGTAATGTTAACTTCTTTAATATTTTACTTAATGGAGCTTTTCTCCCTGGAACTCCGCTGAAAATGGGTTCCTGGCCCAGTCGGACATTATTTGGTAAACAAATGTAATAAATAAATAAATAAAAATAAAAAAAATAGACAGGATTAACTTTTATCATAAGCGTTAATGTTAAAACTGTTATTTTATAATCTTCTACATTATTGCAGGGAAATGTAATCTACTGTTTCAATAACACAAGATATTATCTTTCTAAGGTGGCCCAGAAACACCTCCAGGAGAGTGATGGGTACAGTGAGAGGTGAGTGGCAATCATAAAATTGACTTTTCTGTTGTAAATGTGTACACACTGTGAGAATTCCATTGAAAGCATATACACCAATTGAATTATGTGGTATTCCTTTGTTTGCCTCATTTGCTTATTGTTTTTGGGGGGATGAGGAAGCCACCTACCATGTATGCATTGTTATAACAAAAGTATGTTTCAAGTGTTTTCTCTTGAAAATGTGTAGTCATCCTGTAAATTCAGTGGGGAAACAGTACATTACTAAAGTGGTATTCCTTAGTTTGGACCAAACATTAGCATGTGTGTGAGTGTGATGTGTTGCAACTACATAACCTTCAATTTGTATAACCAAAATGTAAGTTTCTAGTGTTTTATGTTGAAAAATGTGTAAATAAGCAGGAATTTAGTTAGATAATATTAATGTATTGTATCCTTCTCTGTTTTATGTGATATAGGATTATGGCACCCAAGTGTACAAATCCTCATAAACCCTCTTTCAGTGACTCAGAAAATGATGTCATAGTGCAGGCATTCAGGTGCCATGGCACTTTTCTGCTTAAGAGAGGATGTTTATTTTTTATTTATTTATTTTACATTTGATTACCGGGATAGTCCGACTGGACAACATGTCCATTTTCAATGGAGGCCCGAGGAGAAAAGCTCCACACAGAGAAATCCAAAATAAATATATATATATATAAATATTTCAAAGAATACTTAACAGAAAAAGAGATTACAAATAGTATCCTAAATGAGGCAGTTAGGTAAAAGATAAACAACTAGACATAGAGTATAGGCTTACATAGCTTGACAGCAACAAATATGTGCAAATATACAACTGGGATAAATAAAATAATATTGAGTTATATTTAAACAATGTTTGTAGGTTAGGAGAGTTCCAGTTTGAGTGGATACCTATAAGTTAATAGTAAACAATAACACAGAAATCAACAGTGAAATCCAGGATAGTAGTGTTAGTATGAAGAAAGGTTATCTAAGAGGAGTGGGAAATTCTTAGTCTGGGGTAGAGCAAGGACAGAGCCATTTACTGGTAAGGTGGGTTTTTTAGTGTTTATTTACATTTGGTTAAAGTATTGCTAGATGTGATGTTAATAGGTAGAGAATTCCAAACCTTGACAATATAATGGGAGTAGGTGGATTCTCCAGCACGATTGTATGCTGCTGAGATCAGTAAGAGGGTCTTACTGTTAGACAGCAGCATTCTACTACAGGAATAAGGATGATAAAAGATTTCGTAAACCATATTAAGCTGGGACACATTTACGTGTTGGCCAAGTTCTAACCAATTTAATTGCTTTAGGGCAGAGCAGTGGTGAGATCTGAATGTAGTGTTTGCTGCATATCTAGCTATTTTATTGTAACAGGATTCTAGTTTTGCCAGTTCAGTTTTCCTGAGGTTTATAACTATAGGTGATCATAAAGAAGCATTGAGGTCAAATGAGTTTGGGCAATAGCTATTCTTGTGTTTTATGTGAGATACTGCATGTTCCTATATAGTGTACCTAACTTTTTGTGGACTTTTTAATTGATTGAGAGATGTAGATGTCAAATCGTATATTGGTGTCTGTTTCTACACCCAATAGTTTGGTGTTTGGAGAGAGAATAATAGTGGTGTTATTTGCAGAGACAATGTAAAAAAGATCCTGTGGATATGCTAACTTTATTGGGATGGAATACCATGAGTTTTGCCTTATTGGGGTGTAAAATTAAGCGGGAGTTTGTTAGCCAGGACTCTGTTTTGAGACAGGGTGATTGAGAGAGTGCTTGTAGCTCTTGCACGGTATTGGCAGCACATAATACTGTGGAATCATCATCATATTGGATAATTGTGGCAGAAGGGGCTGTGGTATAGAGATTGTTTGTAAATATGGAGAAGAGTAGGAGGCCAAGAATAGACCCTCAGGAGACTCCAGTGGCAGCTGGTGACTTCAAATCAAAGGGGGGCTGCAGGAGACAGCTGAATGGGTGGGGTCAATAGGAAGGGGTGCAGCCAACTAGAAAGGGGAGGAGCTATGCTCAAAACCACAAAAACTGTAACTTTAATTAAATACGCTGCCCTGGGTGCCAAACCGTCATTATGTGAGTCCAATCAAGACAAAATGAAGTGTAGAAGAAAAAAATATTTCAATGCATTGGCTGCATGACAGCTTACTTAATATCTAGATGGAAACAAAAAGGTTGTGAGGCATGAAAAAATAAATTACTTTTTAAATACATTACTGGAATGGCAGTCAAAACCAAGTATAAGAAAAACAAGCAGCACTCAATTCAAACCACTACTCCTTGCACTGCAGTTCTAATTATAATTTATATTCACTTTATTAACGTACCAAGTAACATGCTGAAAGTAGCAATCTCTGTGATACCCCACTTGTAAAAATGTTTCTTATCCAAAAAAGACCTGCTGCCTGAGTACAACTATCGACTTGTTTCATGGGGAAAACATGATCAAAGTAAAAAATGAAAAGCAAACAAGAAAGAAGCTCAAGATACATTGCTTAAAGGATTACTATACAGGTAATGGACCACATATGATAGATTGGCATTCTGTTTGCTTTACAGGTAAAGCCTGGAAAGATGACTGCAAGTTTCCAACAAATGTAACAAGCTTCCTAAAATAATGTAATCCTGTCCTTTATTACAAATACTGTTATATGCATTTCAATACCCAAGGCTTATACATTATCTATTTATGCAAGTATTCTCTGCATGGCAACAACAGAAAGGCTTTCAATGTTGGCAATTCTTTAACAATATGCTTATTAAAGCTTACTTTCATCTTGCAATTTCAGACAAGCTTACCTGATGGTCATTAAAGCATTGCTACTTAAACAGAGAGCAACAGGCACTTTCTGAGTAATAATAAGCATAAATCAACAGTATAAAAATACAACAGAAACCAGAACATTCTGCAAAGTCAAGGACAGAATAAAAGTAGTACTTGTGTCTACCTTAGATGGAGGGATACTCTGTACATTTACACTGCATAACTGCTCCTTGCCTTGCTTGGACACATCCAGAGTCACACTACATGGGGGAGTGGAGTATGTCATAACTGACTGTGATGGCTCTGACACATTTGTCATACCTCTCAACCTCAGAGCAAGAAATATAGACAAATCCATACATAGAAGTGGGACAAAGGCCCACAAATAAGGATGATTTTTAAATCTTGCTCTTATAAACTTAGAAAGATAATAGCAGGTCTTGCATTAGTATGAATTTTCTGAAGGATATAAAATATGAAACTCAAATAGCTCTCATTATTTTCTAACTTTATTCACTTATTTATAAAATAAAATAAATAAAATATATAATAAAATATATAATAAAATAAAATATATATAAAACTGTCATTTATTTTCTAACTTCAGTCTTTAATGATTTGCCACTAATTTGCCTAAAAAATAAAATTTTATGAAAAATGGACCAAAAATGTGATGCAAAAATATAAAATAGCGACACAATACAGCTTTGAACCTGGGACACTTTTTTAATATTAGTACTGCTAAATTGAGCAGCTGACAAAATAAAAGAATCTACACACATTTCTGAAATAAAAGTAATCTATAACTCTGATTATTACAGTTATTTCTTAATTGTAAGCCCTCAACATTTTCTTCCAAAATTGCCATTTTGCGGTGGGGTTATTAGGGGAACAGCAACATTTTGAGTCAAAATCGGGGACAGTTGAGAGGTTTGGATATGCCCAATTCTTTAAAGCAATTTATTTGCACGTACCTCTCAACCTGTTAATGCAGGAAATCTGGACAAGGCCAAATCTACTGGGGGAACATATAAACAGTACTAAAAATTGTTGTATAAAATGAGGCAGTTGATAAAATAACAGGTCTTGCTTTAGCATGCATTTTTCTGAAGGTTATGAAGTCTGAAACTCATTGTCTGTCATTATTTAATGACTTAATTCCTAAATTATTTTCCAGAAAACCACACATTTTATGAGAAACAAACCAAAAATAAGAAGTAAAAATCTATTCATTCTGTGAAAATCTGGACAGTTGAGAGGTATAGTTCAGCTGGGGCTGTCTTTGAGTTTGCCACCCTTCCCCCTCACAAAATCAGGGTTGAATGGAGCCTCCCCCCTGCAGCCATTCCAATGAACCATTGCTTGGCTATTTCACCCCATTTACCATAAATACTAATGTGCATACTGCTTTATTTCTACAATGGTTTGGACTTCATTTGAAAGTTTTATTTTGCAATTTACAGCACAAACACTGAGACATCTGTTAAACAAAGCAATGCAATCTCTCAGTGAAAACAGACATAGCATTAAAACTTCTCTACCCTTGAAACTCACATTAATTGAAACAGCATTGAAAGCCACTTTCAAAGAAAATACATTTTGCCAGTGGCAGATAAAGATTAACTTTGGGCTGTTTTCAAATCATAGGCCCCTTGCACACGAAGCATACACGTGGTCTTTCATACACCTTTCTGATTGTATTAAATTATATTCCTTGTACAATATAGTACAGTTGTAGAGGGCATTTTAACTTTGTTTTGAACACTTTTCCAGTAAACAATGAAACAAAATGCATGCACCAATAACGACAAAACTGCCTAATTCAGAACATTTCTATCATAAAAGTCTACTCAAACTTCTACAGTCCACCAGTATCAGTAAATATGCACAATCTCTGAAGAAGTAAAAGTCATCGAAATAATTCCACATTAAAAAAATCTGTAACTAATGAAGAGGTTGCTGCTAGCAAACAACTTTGTATAAAGTGTCTA
Organism: Protopterus annectens; assembly: GCF_019279795.1. Lineage (NCBI taxonomy): Eukaryota > Metazoa > Chordata > Ceratodontiformes > Protopteridae > Protopterus > Protopterus annectens. Next base: position 133,588,708 of record NC_056736.1, read on the forward strand.
TTGCCCTTGAGGAATAAATTGCCTACGTTTCATTAAAAAAATGATAAGCTAGTAATATTGCAATAGGGAATGGATGGCAAACTGATAACAGGTTCATAGTTAGGTATCTTCACCAAAAAAGGACTGCAGCATCCACTACCTTTACAATACAGTAGAGCATTAGCAATGCATTTACTTACTGTGGGAGTAGAACCCACAGCCTTTTGTATCAAGAGCAAGCACATTATCTGTTGTGCTATTAAGAATGCAAGAAGGTTCAACATAAGCATCACTAAACGTTTGTTCCCTTGCACCTCTCAGCTTCTTGTAAAATCTACTTGACACTCAGCTTTATTTCTGAACTTTGCAGCACAAGAAATCTGGAAAAAGCCAACATTTAGTTGGTGGGGTAAAAGACCAAAAAACAGGGACACATTTTAACCATATAATGTTGGAAAGTTGCTAGAATAAAATGCTGTGTTACTACGATATATTTCACTACCAAGTATTGAACCCAGGACGCTGTGCAAAACAGTCAGAACAACATTCCACTATACCAAATCAATCATTTGTTTAATGAAAGAGGAAGACTGAAACTAAAATGGCTACCATTTAGTGAATTCAGTTCTCACCATAGCTGTCAACATCTTAGCACTGACTCAGAAGAGGTACA